>NC_091308.1:1794733-1802233 GCF_038502225.1 Cherax quadricarinatus
AAGTAGGTTGCCCTCACCACTAGTGTTAAGCAGGTTACCCTCACCACTAGTGTTAAGTAGGCTATCCTCACCACTAGTGTTAAGAAGGTTACCCTCCCCACTAGTGTTAAGTAGGCTACCCTCACCACTAGTGGTAAGTACGCTACCCTCACAACTAGTGTTAAGTAGGCTACCCTCACCACTAGTGTTAAGTAGGCTACCCTCACAACTAGTGTTAAGTAGGCTACCCTCCCCACTAGTGTTAAGTAGGCTACCCTCACCACTAGTGTTAAGTAGGTTACCCTCACCACTAGTGTTAAGCAAGTTACCCTCACCACTAGTGTTAAGTAGGTTGCCCTCACCACTAGTGTTAAACAGGTTACCCTCACCACTAGTGTTAAACAGGTTACCCTCACCACTAGTGGTAAGTAGGCTACCCTCCCCACTAGTGTTAAGTAGGCTACCCTCACCACTAGTGTTAAGTAGGCTACCCTCACCACTAGTGTTAGTATCCTACCCTCACCACTAGTGTTAAGTAGGCTACCCTCACCACTAGTGGTAAGTAGGTTACCCTCACCACTAGTGGTAAGTAGGCTACCCTCCACACTAGTGTTAAGTAGGCTACCCTCACCACTAGTGATAAGTAGGCTACCCTCACCACTAGTGTTAGGCAGGTTGCCCTCACCACTAGTGGTAAGTAGGTTGCCCTCACCACTAGTGTTAAGCAGGTTACCCTCACCACTAATGTTAAATAGGCTATCCTCATTACTAGTGTTAAGAAGGTTACCCTCCCCACTAGTGTTAAGTAGGCTACCCTCACCACTAGTGGTAAGTAGGCTACCCTCACCACTAGTGTTAAGTAGGCTACCCTCGCTACTAGTGTTAAGTAGGCTACCCTCCCCACTAGTGTTAAGTAGGCTACACTCACCACTAGTGTTAAGTAGGTTACCCTCACCATTAGTGTTAAGTAGGCTACCCTCACCACTAGTGTTAAGTAGGCTACCCTCACCACTAGTGTTAGGTAGGCTACCCTCACCACTAGTGTTAAGTAGGCTACCCTCACCACTAGTGTTAGTATCTTACCCTCACCACTAGTGTTAAGTAGGCTACCCTCACCACTAGTGTTAGTATCCTACCCTCACCACTAGTGTTAAGTAGGCTACCCTCACCACTAGTGGTAAGTAGGTTACCCTCACCACTAGTGGTAAGTAGGCTACCCTCCCCACTAGTGTTAAGTAGGCTACCCTCACCACTAGTGTTAAGTAGGCTACCCTCACCACTAGTGTTAAATAGGCTACCCTCACCAGTAGTGTTGAGTAGGCTCTCCTCCCCACTAGTGTTAAGTAGGCTACCCTCACCACTAGTGTTAAGTAGGTTACCCTCACCACTAGTGTTGAGTAGGCTACCCTCCCCACTAGTGTTAAGTAGGCTACCCTCACCGCTAGTGTTAAGTAGGTTACCCTTACCACTAGTGTTAAGTAGGCTACCCTCACCACTAGTGTTAAGTAGGCTACCCTCACCACTTGTGTTAAGTAGGCTACCCTCACCTCTAGTATTAAGTAGGCTACCCTCCCCACTAGTGTTAAGTAAGCTACCCTCACCACTTGTGTTAAGTAGGTTACCCTCACCACTAGTGTTTAGTAGGCTACCCTCACCACTAGTGTTAAGTAGGCTACCCTCACCACTAGTGTTAAGTAGGCTACCCTCACCACAAGTGTTAAGTAGGCTACCTTTCCCACTAGTGTTAAGTAGGCCACCCTCACCACTAGTGTTAAGTAGGCTACCCTAACCACTAGTGTTAAGTAGGCTACCCTCAACACTAGTGTTAAGTAGGCTACCCTCAACACTAGTGTTAAGTAGGCTACCCTCACCACTAGTGTTAAGTAGGCTACCCTCACCATTAGTGTTAAGTAGGCTACCCTCACCACTAGTATTAAGTAGGCTACCCTCACCACTAGTGTTAAGTAGGCTACCCTCACCACTAGTGTTAAGTAGGCTACCCTCAGCACTAGCATTAAGTAGGCTACCCTCATTACCAATGTTCGGTAGGTTTTACACACCTAGTATTAATAATGTTAATTTTTAAACGGGTGAACCAGGAAGCCAGCGAAGGTCTCGGTCAGATAACGAAAAGCTCCAGTGGCGAGTAATCATATGGCGTCAGGAAACACTTTTCCTAAACTCAGGCTCCGCTACTCCTTGACTTCAGTGACCCTTTTACGACCGATGTAAATAAACACTCACCTATAACACTAAATTTAGTAGACGGAGCACAAACCTAAAACCCGGACAACACTGTGTACTCAGTACACTAAGGAATGGAATTTATTGAACCAAATACTGCACTTGATTCATGGTACTTGAGTGGATCCCTGTGGTAAATACTTGAAAAATGCTGTGAGAAGGAAACTTTGAACGTCGCTGTAAGATATATATGCAAGAGTTTTCACAAGATAAACTTGTGTTGAGTCTTGGCAAGTGGGACTCTTATGTTATGTACAAATTTAAATGAAGGAATTGCTCTTCTCTCTCTCTCTGCACACACACACACACACACACACACACACACACACACACACACACACACACACACACACACACACACACACACACACACACACACACACACACACAAATAAGGCAAGGGAAAATTTGTGTATGCAATAATTTCTCAAAAATCATTCTGAACCTAACAAAAAAAATAGTTCATTGTGTTTGTTTATTGTTAAATTATTGTAAATTTACTTAAAATATATCTAGTTGGATTAGGCTAAATTAAATTGCGCTTGTTATAATAAGGTTAGGTAAGTTTACTAAGCTTCTTTTGGTACAAAATTATTAATTTTTACATTAACATAAACGAAAAAAAATATCTTTAAAGGTATATGAGAAAATTTTTGAAAGGACTTAATTTTGCATGAGTTTTTACTAATTGACAAGTCTACCTATTCGGCACGACATATATATATGTAAATATATATATATATATATATATATATATATATATATATATATATATATATATATATATATATATATATATATATATATATATATATATATATATATATATATATATATATATATATATATATATATATATATATATATATACATACATACATATATATATATATATATATATATATATATATATATATATATATATATATATATATATATATATATATATATATATATATATATATATATATATATTTCGTGCCGAATAGGCAGAACTTGCCATCTTGGCTTAAATAGCAACGCTCATCTTGCCATATAAGACAAGCGAAAATTTGTTTATGCAATAACTTACCAAAAATCATTCTGAACCTAACGAAAAAATTTATTTCATTGCGTTTATTTATTATTAAAGTATTGTAAACAAATCTAAAATATATTTCGTTGGGTTAGGCTAAAATAAATTGTTCTTGTTATAATAAGGTTAGGTAAGTTTTCTAAGATACTTTTGGTGCAAAATTAAAAATTTTTACATTAAGATTAATGAAAAAATATATCTTTAAACGTATAAGAGAAAATTTTAGAAAGGACTCAATTTTAAATGAGTTCTTGCTAATTAACCAGTTTTACATATTCGGCACGACATATATATATATATATATATATATATATATATATATATATATATATATATATATATATATATATATATATATATATATATATATATATATATATATATATATATATATATATATATATATATATATATATATATATATATATGTGTGTGTGTGTGTGTGTGTGTGTGTATGTGTGTGTGTGTGTATTATTTCATAATTAATCCATAATTTTGCTATAAAATAAGATGACTTTTGAGACGGTGCTGGAGCGTTATGATGCCGAGCCACGACCGAAACGTGTCTAGTTTTATTTCCAGTGTGCGAATTAGTTGTGAATTGTTGCAGCCACGTTATCGTGAGTTTATTTTCTCTAATTATCATTGTTTGTGTGATGGAAGGCTGAAGTATCGTTCACTCTTTTCCTGAGCTCTTCCTCGCCCGAGATCCAATGATTGCTGTAGTTCCATAACTCTGCCAGATGCTTCCCTCTGGCCGGGTAAATAGTCCGCTAACACGAGTGGATCCAGAATAGCTGCCGTCTCATCACCTGGGTCCGAAGTGTGGAGCCGTGGATAAGGGTCGGCGGATTCGTTAAGATCGACCTCTTATTCCACAATGATAACAGAATGGTGCTCGCGGCATTCCTTCCACAGTAAGTGCTAAAAGTAGCAGGCCAGTGCGTTAACCACTGTACCAGGCTGGCCTCTTAAGATCTATCCTAACAGGTATATTTCTGTGCACTCTGGGAAGGTTAGTATGGGCCACCACCGTGGCCACAATATAAGTTTTTAACAGATGAATCTCCACACTTATATGACTGTGAGAAAGCTCTGGCTCAAGGTCCTTCATAGCCATAATATGTCTCGCGGTGTCCCCTAATAAAAAAAAAATATTGGTTTAAATCTTCCCTGAATTGAGTATTTTATGTGCGGAATTGAAAATGAGTTGATTCATGGACAGAATGACAAAACTGAAAAGAGCCAGACACAGTAGGAGGGATTTGAAAGACAAACTTATAAGGAAATTAAAAATTTGCAGAGCTAAACAGAAGTACAGTAAGGCAGAATTTGTAACACTCGTGTAGACAACACTACAGAATTTAGCCGATATTATGAAGGGCAGAACTGAGATGAATAAAGACTTAGTAAAAACTATAGTTGGCGCAGAGGAGATAAAAGTCTTGGAAGAGCATAAAACAAAGACAGAAGAGAGTTAAGTATAAATAGTGAAACAAAAGGCCAATCTAGGTAAAGAGGTGCAAAAGAAACCCACTAATTATGCCATGCTTTTTGGGCAGCTAATCATAAGACTTCAATGTTATTTAAGAACCAGACACAGATTATTAAGCAGGTCTTCTTATACAGTTAACTACAGTCATAAGTACAGTGAGAAAAGTAGCTACGGACAATGCAAACGGAACAGTGGAAATAAGTGACTTTGACTTTTTTGGATTATTCTAGATTCTCTACACATGTGCTGCTATGTGTGGTAACTGCATTTGTGTATACTTGAATAAACTTACTTACTTACTTACTTATTTACTTACTTACTAAAAGAACATTTACAAAATAATTACATGTTATTTCAAAATGATTCAAAGATCTTCAATTTTATGGAGTGATTGAACAGAGATGTTGAAGATACATCAAGTTACTTAGAATACGATAGACATAAAATGTGACAAGATATTTTACCAATTATGTATTGGATATCTTTATTACCGAAACGTTTGGCCATCACAGCAGGCTTCTTGAATCATATACAGACGAATATAGCACGTGAGCGTTATACTCGCCTGTCTTCAACTGAAGAAGCCTACTGCGAGGGCGAAACATTTCGGTAATAAAGATATACAATACATAATTGGTAACATATCTTGTCCCATCTTATGTCTATGGTATTCTAAGTAACTTCATGTATCTACAAAATCTCTGTTCAATCACTCCATAAAATTAAAGATCTTTGAATCATTTTGAAATAACATGTGCTTCTGTACAAGAATAGTATACAATACCGACAAGATGAAATTGAGACACATGTGCAACATCTGGGTATCTTTATTGTAGACGTTTCACCATCCAGTGACTTTATCAATACAAATTCCAGGACATAACTTGAAGACAGGAGAACTATGTACAGAAGATGAGGTAATCAGTCCCTCAACCTAGCAGTAGGTGCGAAGAGCACCATAATCTCCACGACTATGGTGCTCTTCGCACCTACTGCTAGGTTGAGGGACTGATTACCTCATCTTCTGTACATAGTTCTACTGTCTTCAAGTTATGTCCTGGAATTTGTATTGATAAAGTCACTGGATGGCGAAACGTCTACAATAAAGATACCCAGATGTTGCACATGTGTCTCAATATGTACTTCTGTTGTAAATGTTCTTTTAGTAAGTAAGTAAGCAAGTAAGTAAGTAAGTAAGTAAGTAAATTTATTCAGGTATACATAAATACAGCTACCACATAGCAGCACATGTGCAGACAATCCAGGAAACCCAAAAAAGTCAAATTAACTTATTTCCATTGTTTACCACGTTAAATAGCGGAGATAACGTGATATCTCTTCACTCAACACTGTGGAATTTACAGTACACAGACTACGACCTGTTATCTACAGGACGTCACGCACAACAGTGACCTAACACCTCTATACTTGTCTAATGCTAGGTGAACAAGGGGTAGCAGGAGTTAAGTGACGTGATTTTGCCTCTCGACCCCCCACCCCCTCCTCAAGAATAATAATTCAAAACTATAATTAGTGAAATTATAGCTAAAGGAAAGAATCCCTTGTTATTTCAGTGATGGTATAATTTGAGAAGATCCAGTTGTTGGGGTCTAGAGAGTTAGGGAAAACTAAATGAGGATAAATGACGGTAATTACCTCCACAGGGGAAGTAACTGCTCAGTTGATTATCATTGCACAGTTGATTATTATACAATTTATTTTTGCACAGTTGATTATTGCATAGATAATTATTATCTGGATAATATTGAAGAGTGAATGAGGTGCCATTGTAGGTGCTCTGTTCATAGTAACGGTGATTACTACAACAGAAGGCCCGGAAACAGAAACCAATGTAACGGAGGACCGAGAAGCAGTGATGATTGCAACAGAAATCCCAGCAATTGTAACCGTTTCAACAGAAGACTAAGAAACAGTGACTAGTGTAACAGACAACTCAGCAACAATTGCGACCAGAACAGAACCCAACAACAGTGACCACCACAACAAAACCCAACAACAGTGACCACCACAACAGAGCCCAACAACAGTGACCACCACAAAAGAAACCAACAACAGTGACTACCGCAACAGAACCCAACAGCAGTGACCACCACATCAAAACCCAACAACAGTGACCACCACAACAGAACCCAACAGCAGTGACCACCACAACAGAAACCAACAACAGTGACCACCGCAACAGAAACCAACAACAGTGACCACTACAACAGAAACCAACAACAGTGACCACGTCAACAGAACCCTACAACAGTGACCACCACAACAGAACCCTACAATAGTGACCACCACAGCAGAACCCAACAACAGTGACCACCACAACAGAACCCAACAACAGTGACCTCCGCAACAGAACCCTACAACAGTGACCACCGCAACAGAACCCAGCAACAGTGACCACCACAACAGGATCCAGCAACAGTGACCACCGCAACAGAACCCAGCAACAGTGACCACTTCAGCGGAACCCCCCTAATAAGAGTGACCACAGAGATCACACTCAGGATGTCACAGTTTTATCAAGTTACGTTTCTCCCTGTATAGAGCCTTATCAAGCCATCTTTCGCTGTGTAGAGCTTTATCAAATCATGTTCCGCGCCGTCAAAGATAGGCGAATTTAACCCTGACGATGACCACCACCACCACTACGACCACTACAACCACCAGCATCACCACTACTACCATCACC
>NC_091308.1:1804733-1884733 GCF_038502225.1 Cherax quadricarinatus
TAAGTAAATATATATATATATATATATATATATATATATATATATATATATATATATATATATATATATATATATACATATATATATATACATGTATATATATGTATATTTTTTTATTATCACACTGGCCGATTCCCACCAAGGCAGGGTGGCCCGAAAAAGAAAAACTTTCACCATCATTCACTCCATCACTGTCTTGCCAGAAGGGTGCTTTACACTACAGTTTTTAAACTGCAACATTAACACCCCTCCTTCAGAGTGCAGGCACTGTACTTCCCATCTCCAGGACTCAAGTCCGGCCTGCCGGTTTCCCTGAACCCCTTCATAAATGTTACTTTGCTCACACTCCAACAGCACGTCAAGTATTAAAAAACATTTGTCTCCATTCACTCCTATCAAAAACGCTCACGCATGCCTGCTGGAGCTCCAAGCCCCTCGCACACAAAACCTCCTTTACCCCCTCTCTCCAATCTTTCCTAAGCCGACCCCTACCCCGCCTACCTTCCACTACAGACTGATACACTCTAGAAGTCCCTCTGTTTCGCTCCATTCTCTCTACATGTCCGAACCACCTCAACAACCCTTCCTCAGCCCTCTGGACAACAGTTTTGGTAATCCCGCACCTCCTCCTAACTTCCAAACTACGAATTCTCTGCATTATATTCACACCACATCATCAATTCTATGATTCACCTCATCTTTCAAAGACCCATCTGCTGACACGTCCACTCCCAAATATCTGAATACATTCACCTCCTACATACTCTCTCCCTCCAATCTGATATTCAATCTTTCATCACCTAATCCTTTTGTTATCCTCATAACCTTACTCTTTCCTGTATTCACTTTTAATTTTCTTCTTTTGCACACCCTACCAAATTCATCCACCAATCTCTGCAACTTCTCTTCAGAATCTCCCAAGAGCAGTGTCATCAGCAAAGAGCAACTGTGACAACTCCCACTTTATGTGTGATTCTTTATCTTTTAACTCCACGCCTCTTGTCAAGACCCTCGCATTTACTTCTCTTACAGCCCCATCTATAAATATATTAAACAACCACGGTGACATCACACATCCTTGTCTAAGGCCTACTTTTACTGGGAAATAATTTCCCTCTTTCCTACATACTCTAACTTGAGCCTCACTATCCTCGTAAAAACTCTTCACTGCTTTCAGTAACCTACCTCCTACACCATACACCTGCAACATCTGCCACATTGCCCCCCTATCCACCCTGTCATACGCCTTTTCCAAATCCATAAATGCCACAAAGACCTCTTTAGCCTTATCTAAATACTGTTCACTTATATGTTTCACTGTAAACACCTAGTCCACACACCCCCTACCTTTCCTAAAGCCTCCTTGTTCATCTGCTATCCTATTCTCCGTCTTACTCTTAATTCTTTCAATAATAACTCTACCATACACTTTACCAGGTATACTCAACAGACTTATCCTCCTATAATTTTTGCACTCTCTTTTGTCCCCTATGCCTTTATACAAAGGAACTATGCATGCTCTCTGCCAATCCCTCGGTACCTTACCCTCTTCCATACATTTATTAAATAATTGCACCAACCGCTCCAAAACTATATCCCCACCTGCTTTTAACATTTCTATCTCTATCCCATCAATCCCGGCTGCCTTACCCCCTTTCATTTTACCTACTGCCTCACGAACTTCCCCCACACTCACAACTGGCTCTTCCTCACTCCTACAAGATGTTATTCCTCCTTGCCCTATACACAAAATCACAGCTTCCCTATCTTCATCATCATTTAACAATTCCTCAAAATATTCCCTCCATCTTCCCAATTCCTCTAACTCTCCATTTAATAACTCTCCTCTCCTATTTTTAACTGACAAATCCATTTGTTCTCTAGGCTTCCTTAACTTGTTAATCTCACTCCAAAACTTTTTCTTATTTTCAACAAAATTTGTTGATAACATCTCACCCACTCTCTCATTTGCTCTCTTTTTACATTGCTTCACCACTCTCTTAACCTCTCTCTTTTTCTCCATATACTCTTCCCTCCTTGCATCACTTCTACTTTGTAAAAACTTCTCATATGCTAACTTCTTCTCTCCTTTACATCATCATTCCACCAATCGCTCCTCTTCCCTCCCGCACCCACTTTCTTGTAACCACAAACTTCTGCTGAACACTCTAACACTACATTTTTAAACCTACCCCATACCTCTTCGACCCCATTGCCTATGCTCTCATTAGCCCATCTATCCTCCAATAGCTGTTCATATCTTAGCCTAACTGCCTCCTCTTTTAGTATATATATATATATATATATATATATATATATATATATATATATATATATATATATATATATATATATATATATATATATATATATATATATATATATGTATGTATGTATGTATGTATATGTTGTGTATGTGTGTGTGTGTGTGTGTGTGTGTGTGTGTGTGTGTGTGTGTGTGTGTGTGTGTGTGTAGGGAGGTACCACCTTTGGAACTGTCCTGGGGACCCTCGTTCTTAGAGAAAAGAATAAACTTGCCTCAGAGAAGACTCAAGGTTCTCCCTGAAGCTGTTTGAATATTGTTTTCTCCTACCATCCCGTATATTCTATATTCTGTGTAGACTTTATTTAAAGACAAAATACATTGACAAATATGCAATGAGGAGTAGAACAACATAAATAACAGCTCAAAACCTATATCTCAAACACTTAATACAGCTCCCCGGGGATGGGCCGCGTGCCCAGGATGCTGCAAGCATTTCCCATCTGGCTCGTAACACTGAGTCTCTGAAAGAGGAAGCTGGCCGTCCTGTGATCCTTGGTTTCTGTGATGAGTTTTTCACCCAACTCTTGGAGGAACTTTAGAGCACACTTGCCCCATGCTCCAAGGGTCTCCGACTCTACTGGGATGAAGTTATAGCAAGGGGTAAGGCCTTCATATTTGCGGGTCATCTGGGTCTCCCTGGAGCTGGCGGCTCCACCTCCTTCAGCTTCAGAGTATGGCAAGTAGGTATTCGCCAATGTGGCGGCACAGGTGTAGTCTCAGGCAATCTACTCACCATCCTTCTAGGGTAGCATAGTGGCTCCATTAGGACATTTTTGGCTACCGTCAGACCTCTGTACTTGGGGTTCCCGTTCAGATGGGCAACGGGCTGTGGTGAGGCTTCTCTTTATGATGTCGTTGACCTCCTCATATCTAGCATATTTCCCTTCTGATGTGTGACACACGAGACCATGAAGTCCAAATTGATCAGCCGTCGCCCTGCCGCAAATGCACTTATATCCGGTGAGTATGGGGGCGGCTAGGCGAAGAGCAACACCAATCAGAGTGGCCTGTGGGTCTAGTCGAGTGCCCAGGGAGGAACTGGGAACAGCTAAAAGGAAATCTCCTAAATGTAGTTCTTCACCGCTAGAAGACAACACATTTCTCTTGATTTTTTAATGTTTTTAGTTTTTTTTTTAATATATGAAATATTCAATATTATTATTGCTTATTATCGATTTTTCAAAAATATCTAAAATATTGAAAAATTATGAAAAAATAATCGAAAATCATATTTTTGGTATATTCATTTCCTGAAGCGATGGTGAGCACTGTGTTGGCGATTTTTTCCATGATCGGTTTGTCCTAGTGGGACTGTTTGTGCTCTTTGGAAGGAGCTGGTCTACTGGAGGAGTCTGCAAGGATGTCCCACCACACGGCTGCTTCAATGAATCTGGGGTCTTGAGCTCCTACCACACCTCTCAAGCGTTCGGGGACAATCTCCTTGACAAGTCCACTGGAAGCCAAAGACGAGGACAGAAATGGAGGTAAAGCTACTTGCGTTGCCTGGCGCACCCCTCTACCTTCCAGTTACACTGGGAGAGTTGCCTGATCCCATTGCTGATCTTTCAGTGACAGATTCAATGCCTTCTTAAAGACTGATCTCAGAAGCGAGTTATATTCGTTGAGTGTTGGGTTGTCAAAAGAGGGTGCGCACCTCAGAAAGTAAGTGAGTGTTGACTAAGACCCGCGTCAGGAAACATTTGTCCTGTTTCCTGACGAACCTTACCTAACCTAACCTAGTGAGTGTTGGCAGAGTAAGACACCTCGTGAGGAGATACAGGGCATCATGGGCATCAAGAGTGTTACCAACTGCATTGGGTCTGATTCCCCCATCCTTCTTCTTCAACGCGCATAATGATGCTCCAAAAAAGAAAGGTTTAATTTCTTCTGGAATCCATCCAGCCAGACCGTTGTTGACGAAGGTTGTTAACTCGTAGAGAAGAACTGATGCAGCTGTGCCGAGTACTGGATTTCCCATCTCTCTGAGGTGTTGTGGTGGAATTCCAGTGTAACCTCCTGCAGATCTTGGTGGAAATGATACTATCGCCTTATAGACTTCTGATTCTGGCAAAATAAATTGTCCAGTTATGAGGTCTTCTTCAGGGTTGTTGTTAACGGCTATGGTGTCCCTTATTAGGTGCTTGTCTCTTAGTGCTAGGGCTCTGGATTCATATTTGGGAGCAACACTGTCGTTACTCGTAATTATTCTGATTGCTCCCACTGTGTTACTTTCGTCGATTGTTTTGCTAACCTGTTCGCAGATTTTCTCGTTTTCAGTGGAATTTTTCATGAGTCTTCCTCTGTGATTCCTGCGATGATGGGGCAGAGGGACACAATTATTTGTTCTCGGGTAGTTGCGCACTGCCTGGATGACTGACGTGGTTAGCAGTTTGCCTTTGCAAATTTTGCAGCACACTAGGAGGCAGTTCGCCAAAAAAATCCACACATAGAGTGTTTATAGTTATAACATGGAGTGCATATAGTTATCTATACACAGAGTTTGTATAGTTATCCTAACATTTTTGTGTATAATTATCACAACATGGAGTGTGCACAGTTATCACGTGGCTTGCATATAGATATCACACAGTGCATAGTTATCACAACATGGAATGTGCATAGACTCATTTGCGATATAACACGGCGAAATTAATATGTATTCACACACACACACACACACACACACACACACACACACACACACACACACTGGAGGACAGGAGGGTCAGGGGAGACATGATAAGATGGACAGAGACAGGATGTTCCAGAGAGGGGACACAGAAACAAGGGTCACAATTGGAAGCTGAAGACTCCGACGAGTCACAGGGATTTTAGGAAGTATTTCTTCAATTATAGAGTCGTCAGGAAGTGGAGTAGCCTAGCAAGTGATGAAGTGGAGGCAGGAACCATATATAGGTTTAAGACGAGGTATGACAAAGCTCAGGGAGAGAGGACCTAGTAGTGATCAGTGAAGAGGCGGAGCCAGGAGCTGAGTATCGACCCCTGAGACCACAATTAGGTGAGTACACACACACACACACACACACACATACACACACACACACCACACACACACACACATACACACACACATACACACACACACACACACACGCACACACACACGCACACACACACACACACACACACACACACACACACGCACACACACACATACACACATACACACACACACACACACACACACACACACACACACACACACACACACATACACACACACACACACACACACACACACACACACACACACACACACACACACACACACACACACACACACACACACACACACAATACCTCCATTGAAAATCACTAACTTGATTTTTTCAGAATTAAAAAAAAATACAAATAAACGTGACGGCATTCATTAAAAAAATGATATAGATCTAAATTGCAGAGCGTCCAGATAACACGACCTAACACGTACTGATTGAAATATGCAATTTCAAAAATTAAAATTCAATTAAATGTATAGGCTGTATGACGTATAGGCTGTATGATATTTAACCCGCGTGAAGTTTAGGCTGTTGCTCATACGGGTGTGCACACCTGTATGAGCTACGGGTGTGCACACCTGTATGATCTACGGGTGTGCACACCTGACGTTGGAAAACAGGTGTGGAGGGTTCACAAACCCTCCCAGCCCCTAATCATAACCGTAATTTTTAAAGAGATGAACCGATAAACCAGCGGAAGTCCTCGGTCAGATTACCAAAAGCTCCGGCTGCGGGTCATCATATGACCTGTTACCTAACAAACTTACCTGACCTAACATGGTGGTCTGTGTTCATACTCAAAAAAATGTGGGAATAAAAATCATCGTAAATTGATGGTAAATCATCGTAAATTGTTTATTAAATCATGCTAAAGGGCGATAAATTATTGCCAAATACCTGTAAATCACTGCTATTATTTTATTACCATTAAAATAACGAAAAATTCTTCCAGTAGGCCTACCACAGTGCTCGTCCAATTATATTTACTGATATTACTAAGGTTTAGTTCTTAAGGGCAAAAAAAATGCCATTGACTTTCTCTTATTAACAGCGAAAGCTTTAAACACATGATTTGTCAACACCTTCACCACGTGTATTTTTTAGAGGAGTGAGGGAGAGAGAGAGAGTCCTTAAATAAGAGTCTTCAGATTCTTGGCCTCGCGTCACTTTGTGCTGAGAAACGCGACAACTTTCAGGGAAGTTATTAGAAGAGAGAAGTTGTGGGTGAGGAGGCGAGGCAAGTCTTGATATACGTAACCAAGACGAGAAATATTAACCCCGAGTGTTTTCTAGTCAGGGAGTTCTGTAGATAACACTTAAGTGGCAGAAGTTATAGCTGACACTTGAGTGGGAGAAGTTATAGCTAAAAGTGGCAGAAGTTAGAGCCTGGCATATAAGTGACAGAAGTTATAGCTGACACATAAGTAAGAGAAGCTACTGCTGGCACACAAGTGACAGAAGTTGTTACTGATACTTAAGTGACAGAAGTTATTACTGATAATTAAGTGAGAAAAGTTATAGCTGGCACATAAGTGACAGAAGTTATACCTGACACTTAAGTGATTGAAGTTATAGCTGACTTTAGTGATAGAAGTTATAGCTGAC
Source organism: Cherax quadricarinatus (assembly GCF_038502225.1). Lineage (NCBI taxonomy): Eukaryota > Metazoa > Arthropoda > Malacostraca > Decapoda > Parastacidae > Cherax > Cherax quadricarinatus. The sequence goes on from NC_091308.1 coordinate 1,811,685, forward strand.
ACTTAAGTAATAGAAGTTTTAGCTGACTCTTAAGTGATAGAAGTTATAGCTGACTTTAGTGATAGAAGTTATAGCTGACACTTAAGTAATAGAAGTTTTAGCTGACTCTTAAGTGATAGAAGTTATAGCTGACACTTAGGAGATAGAAGACATTGAGAATTGTGGTCACTAAGTTATGCTACTACTACTACTAGTACTACTGCATCTACTACTACTACTACTACTACTACTACTACTACTACCACCACCACCACCACTACTACTACTACAACTACTTCTTCTAATAATAATAATGGAATTCTACCTAAGATGAGAGAGAGAGAGAGAGAGAGAGAGAGACATACTTGCACTCTTGTTAAGCTATTACGTATGCGTGATAAATATCTAGTATGCACTATACATAACAGGTATGCGTAATACAGAACATGTATAATTTTATTGTATGTTGCTATTACGCATGTAGGCATAAAGAAAATGCATCAATTGCATGCTGGTGGTGCTGGGAGGCTCACACCAGCTGCGTGGTGGTGCTGGGAGGCTCACACCAGCTGCGTGGTGGTGCTGGGAGGCTCACACCAGCTGCGTGGTGGTGCTGGGAGGCTCACACCAGCTGCGTGGTGGTGCTGGGAGGCTCACACCAGCTGCGTGGTGGTGCTGGGAGGCTCACACCAGCTGCGTGGTGGTGCTGGGAGGCTCACACCAGCTGCGTGGTGGTGCTGGGAGGCTCACACCAGCTGCGTGGTGGTGCTGGGAGGCTCACACCAGCTGCGTGGTGGTGCTGGGAGGCTCACACCAGCTGCGTGGTGGTACTGGGAGGCTCACACCAGCTGCGTGGTGGTGCTGGGAGGCTCACACCAGCTGCGTGGTGGTGCTGGGAGGCTCACACCAGCTGCGTGGTGGTGCTGGGAGGCTCACACCAGCTGCGTGGTGGTGCTGGGAGACTCACACCAGCTGCGTGGTGGTGCTGGGAGGCTCACACCAGCTGCGTGGTGGTGCTGGGAGGCTCACACGAGCTGCGTGGTGGTGCTGGATGCTGACACCGGCTGCTGACTACAAACACTGATTGAATAACAATACCACAGCCTGGCTGACCGTCCCCGGGGGAGCAGTGCCAGAGAAATATTAGTTCACTTGTCTTATTAGTAAGCGAGCAGCAGCAGTCTTGAAGCACACTCTAAGGTCAGCCCCACCAGCCCCACGACCCACCACCCTCTCCAGCCCTCAGGCCCCGCTTCCAATACTAAGAATGTTTGGTCTCATTGGGAAGTCTGGGGATAAGAGCGAATCGTTGCCCGAGACGGTGCACGCTTCCTGTGGTACGAGGCTTCATTTGGTTTCTCCGTTAACGCGATCTAATTCCTTGAACTCTGAAGCAAGTTCCGTAACACTTCTAAAGTTCTCTCTAGTTCTTATGGGCGGAGGAACAGTCTATACATAGCTTTGCCTTACGTAAACCATGTTAAAGCATGTTTTGAGATAGCAGGTGGTCAGTCTATGACGCTGAGAGACTGACCACCTCTTATGAAGGCTAAGGGACTGATCATCTCAAAATTACTTCATCTATACAGGCCAGTTTTTTATGTATATACTTTAGATTCGTCGGCTGAACACTTGTGCACTAGGCTTAAGTATAAAAATGAGTGAACTACCTTTGTAACATGGGAATAAATGGGAGTACATGGGGGTACATGGGGGTACATGGGAGAGACATATAGCAGAGACTTGAAAGTCGACAGCGAGGCTATCTGCTGAGAACTGTCTATATATAGACGAAGAACTATCGTGTACTATCTAGGTGTGCGAGGGAAGGACAGAAGAGCAAAGAGCTTGTTATTGTTTAATGAAATCTTTGAATTAACACGAAGCTAAGTGATTTTTTTTTAATATAAAGTGTTTTAATCATTTTTTTTAAGAATACACAAATCAGTTCGGTTTACACACGTTGCACATCTGTCTTATTTGCACACGTGCCGTTGTATTGGAGGACCAAGGAAGTCGCTGGGCAGGCGAAACTCTTCATCAGTAAGGATACCGCAAGTGTGTTACTCATCAGCTTGTCTGTCATGTAGATCTTGTGTTATTTTAAAGTCTCATGACGTTCACATGTGTTTATTCTCAACATTAAATATCTGACTTTGCTCAACGTGTGTAAACTCTCACTTTAAGTTCATTAATCGTTCCCATGGGAGTAATTATTTTATTTTTAAAAACATAATTATATAATTATTAACACCCCGAGAGCAGTGTTATTATTATTATTATTATTATTATTATTATTATTATTATTATTATCATTATTATAGGGAACACTAAATTCGTAGGGGTCACGCAGCATGTTGGGCTGCACTGTGTCATCGGCAAATATTAACTGTGACAATTACTTGATTATATCAGTTTTTAGATTATCCGAAAGGCTTGTGTGAGCGTTTTAGATAAGAGTGAATAGAGACGAAGAGTTTCTATGGTTTGATGTGCTGCTGGAGTATAAGCCAGGTAACATTTATGAAGGAATTCAGGGAAACCAGTTAGCCACACTTGAGTCCTGGAGATCGGAAGTTCAGTGCGTGCACTCTGAAGGCGGAGTGGGAATGCTGCAGTTCGGAAAGCTTTCTGAGTCGTGACATCCACACGCTTCTGGCAAGACACTGATTAAATAAATGACGGTTAAAGTTTTTTTTTCGGGTCACCCTACCTTGGTGGAAGACGGCCGTTGCATTAAAGAAATCAGATTTTTCGTGTTTCAGTCTCTGCCTCTCCAACATGTCATTTTATTTTTTATTCCCTTCATAAACAGTGAACAACCACGCTGAAATCAAACATTATACTCCATTACCATTTATTTTTTTAACTCGACGGCCGTTTCTTGCCAAGGCAGGGTGACTCAAAGAAGAAAACACATATACCATCATTCCTTCAATAGCCGTCTTTCCAGAAGTGTGCTAATATCAAAGTCAGAGGAGTCTCAAGCATGGATTCAAGCTATTTCAATCTCCTCCTGTATGTTCTGACCTGTCAAGCGATTTTTATATTAATGCACCACACAGAAACAAGCGGGTATATATATATATGCTTGAGGCTTACTGACGTGCCTGGGCTGGGAGAGAAACATGGATTGTGTACCAGGCTGCCCAGTTTATGTGGCATTTGTGGCTGAGTGGATAAAAGCGATGCCTGGGAATCTTGACCGTCTCAAGAAGTAGTTTCGAGTCCTGCTGACTGCGATCTTTCTCTGTATATATATATATATATATATATATATATATATATATATATATATATATATATATATATATATATATATATATATGTGTGTGTGTATGTGTGTGTGTGTATGTGTGTGTGTGTGTGTGTGTGTGTGTGTGTGTGTGTGTGCGTGTGCAAAACAACCACTGTGAAATAATAATGAAATACCAAGCGATTCAGTGACTACTCACATTATCAAGGAACAATATTCCTTGATAATGTGAGTAGTCACGAAAGCGCTTGGAATTTCATTATTCTTTCACAGTGGTTGTTTTGCATATTCTGAAATCACCTGTTTACTGTGATCTTATTGCATATATATATATATATATATATATATATATATATATATATATATATATATATATATATATATATATATATATATATATATATATATATATATATATATATATATATATATATATATTTCTTACTTTAGTGAATACAAAAAAACTCCATGTTACTAATAGTTGGAAGTTGCCATTTGAATATTTATTGCTTTTTTTCTCTCTGCAAAACCCTAATGCAATTATTTTGAGCTTGAGAGTAGAGAATGTTGCAGCTCACGTGGATATATTCGTCGCCTGTTATTTATATCCCAGCAGAATTTGAATATAAATTAAATTTTCATTTGTCCAATAATGCAATAATCATGAACTACGAATTATTCAGGTGACGTCTGGGCTAAAAAATGTATTTGCTCAATGAATAGTTTTGAAAAAAAGGAATACACGACACTCTCATGACGGATTTTCTTCATGGGAATTCAATATATCTGAGAAACTCTCTCTCTTGAACAGAATTAGTTCTTCCTGTAGGAGGAGCAAAACGACTGTGGTGACTAACGTTGCTGCTTCAGTATCACTGCCTCGTTCACTGCCTCGATGGTAAAAGCAAGCAAGCGAGCTGACGACTCCGCTTCTGGTGGTGGTATCTTCCACTCGCCACTCAAAATTCCCGGAGTTTTCAAGATGATATTACCCGGTGTCTCCAAAGTCTTATTACCCGATATCTCCAAAATATTTTTTTCTCATTATTTACAAGCATTTCGATTACTAGTTACTGAGGAGGTGGATAGACGATCAGTCCCTCATTTTAGAGATGATGTGGTCAGAGCGTCAGCCTTGTTAAAAGTACTTTTATCAAGGCTGATGGACTGAATACATTATCTCCAGACTGAGGGACTGTTCTGTAGTCTCCATCTTCACATGTTCGTCCGTTTTCCCTCTGTATTGGTTTAGTAAACACTGGCTGGCGAACCCTTTCCTTGTTAAAGATTCTCAAGTGTTATACAAGTATCTCATTCATCAAATTGTCGATTCTCTTAATAATTCATAAAATAGTACTTTTGATAGTATTATGCAGGCACATTGAAGCTATTCGTTTCTCATGCTGTCGATGGCTTTTAAACATAACAAATTAACTAACTTAACTAACATGGAAATTATTGTAAAGAATATTATCCATCTACTTATCGAGACGGAAATGTTTTTTTCCTTCCCAAGACTCTGGGTCGAGCAGAGAGCAATGTAATAAAAGGATGTCAGCCAGATAGCCTACTTCCCTCGTTCTGTTGAGGTCTCCGCTATTGTCGTTCTGTTCTAGTTCTCTAAGTGATCTGGCTAATTCTTATCTGGTGTTATCTCTTATCAGTTTTTTCATTTTATTATTTCTCTGGTTTTAGTTGCTGTTCTGGTCTAAGTATTGACACACACAGTATTGAGAAGAGGGCGTTGATTCCCACGAGAGGAGAGATGTTCACACAAACAGATTACCTCACAAAGTCATTATTGGTTATTAGATCAACCCCTCGTAAGTGATGCCTAGAGTAACGGAGGAGCATTGCCTCATGGGATCACTCTGCTTGAGAGTGCTGAATTAATGACATTGTAAGTAACTGTCTGAGAAAGATAATTCACGGATATTCAGCATTTGAACTCACTTGAAGAAGTACTGAAACTAGCAGGTCGGTGCACGGACAAAAGGTGGATTTTGTACACAAAACAGTCTGAAATGGGTTTAGGAAAACGCGTTTGTTTATATGTGTATTGAAGAAAATAAGGATGTTATGATGAAACTCTTACCTTCGATTTGACAAGATTTTTGCCTCCAAAACGGCTAGGTTATTGTGCACTCGATATCCATCCTGTGGGCGACAGCGCAAGAGCATATGGATATACAAAAGGCCTAGGAACTAGGCCTCGAAAGGATTAACATGAGTACATCTGGATTTAAATTTGCAGTTGACTTAGCTATTGCAGGTACATTTAGTTACCTTCGTAGACGTAGAAGTGAATCATTAAATAACTTGTGGGATATTATATGTTATGTGCGCTGTGGTTGTGATAGGTTGAGAATACATTGATAAGAAGAGCGATGTGTATATTGCAAGTGATATGAATACTGGAATGAATAATAAGGTGAATGATGTAGTGAATGATATGGTAAATGGTTTTGTGAATGAAGCAGTGAATGACGCAATGGAGCAAATGGTGCAGTATGGTAAATATGCAGTGACTGAGCTTTGAATGATGTAAATTATGCAGTGAATAATGTGGTGAAAATTCTATTACTATGGTGGGAATTATTGTTAGGTCACATTTTGAATGTGAAGAAGAACACTTAGCATTATTAACCCAGAAGAGTAGTAACCCCAGAGTGCTGATGACCCAGGAAGCCAAGTAGTGCGGCTTTTAACCACTGGTGTATTTCGGTCCCCTCCCTCAGGATGCGACCTACGGTTAAGTAACTCTTGGGTACCTACTTAGTACTAGGCGAAAGTAGCAGCAGATGCCACACTTTTCCATTTGTCTCTACCTGCCCGTGGATCGAACCAGGGATCCTTTGGTTGCTAGTCGAACGCTCTACCATAGAGTTGAGAGAAAGTCTTCATGACAGGTGAAATGGTGAGTGATAACAATAGTGGTTATGGTAAGCAGAAGTGGTAATAATAGTGGAAGGGGTGGTAGTAACACTTGGAGGGGTGGTAGTAACACTTGGAGGGGTGGTAGTAAAGTGGGAAGGGTGGTAGTAATAGTGAGTGGGTAGTAATAGCAGTGGTAGGATTGGTAGTAGTAGGGGTAGGGGTAGGGAGAATAATATTGGTAGGAATGGTAATAGTAATCTTAGGGGGTAAAAGTAATGGCTCATTTCTCCCCCCAAACATGATGGGGGATCCTACCAGTAAGCAGTACGTGTTAAGCTCCCGCTACATAATACTGCCGTAAAGATTTGCATCTTCAAAACAACTCCACCAATTATATATTTATGGGGGAGGAAAAAAAAAAAGAGGATTTAGCCAAAATTTCAGATTACTTATATAAAATTTTAATAAAAGCATCGCTGGTCTCCAAACAACGACAGACCTTACATGAAGTGGAATGAGAAATGACCAGGTGGCTCACAGTGTGAAAACAAGCTCAACTGTCATTTTTGTATCATCCTTAACTACGAATCTAATATAAATAATTTCCTGGAAGTATTCAGGAGATGCGTTGGTATGGTGTGTACACAGCTTGTTACTCACACTGTCAAGGAAGACAAATATGTTTTCTTCCTATAGCGACAGGATGCAATTATATGGAGACACTGGAGCATGTTATTGTGTTATTTGTGTTGCATATGTGTCAATTGTCATATGTTATAATGAGTCTGTATCTGTCTGGATTTGCGTATTAGAAACAAGAGTTAATTTTAAAGGAGCCTAAAAAGAATCCCTGCAAATTAAATTTTATAATCAAAGTAGTCAAATTCCCACTAGCTATGTTGTGTGAGGTGACACACACAAAAAAGATGGAATTAACTTCCCACGTAACAGCCATAGATCATCAGTGATCTTCCTCTGTCATCCTAACATTGTCTGTCTCTCCAAATTGACTTGTCAATCATATGTCACTAGATACTTTGCAGTGTGTGTGTGTGTGTGTGTGTGTGTGTGTGTGTGTGTGTGTGTGTGTGTGTGTGTGTGTGTGTGTGTGTGTGTGTGTGTGTGTGTGTGTGTGTGTGTGTGTGTGTGTGTGTGTGTGTGTGTGTGTGTGTGTGTCACTCGTCTTGTGACTCAGACAATGCACTAACAGTGACGTCACTATTAGTTTACTTGGCAGCAATTTAATTAAAGATAATGGACGATTATGAACAATATACGAACCATAACTATTATTTTACGTCATTACACAGAATAAACCGATCATTTCTGCGACTAGAATAAATGAAAACACGCGAGGTAATGACCGCTCGCACAGCAATTTTCACTAACAACAATTCTTCATTTCGACTTAGGAAACAAATTTATGATTTCTGTTTCTCCTTAAACGTAAAATGTACTGAAAAAAAATTGTGGTATTTTAACAAATCTAGATCACGTATTATCAAAAAATTTTGAGTTATACAGAAAAAGGTACAAAATAAATTTATAAATCTCTATATCCACAATACTTTATTATGGTTTATCCTTTCATCCTACCGTAATCCTTTCTATAATGCTATTCATTTTTAATCCTCTCCTTCCCCAGGTTAGCCAGATCTATGTCCGGGGAACTGATGGATCATGTATCTAATGCAAAATTTTAAGAAATTCTCAAAATATAAGCAAATGACAATTCTGAGCCTGTATCATACACATACTACTGTACCTGTATCATACACATACTACTGTACCTGTATCATACACATACTACTGTACCTGTATCATACACATACTACTGTACCTGTATCATACACATACTACTGTACCTGTATCATACACATACTACTGTACCTGTATCATACACATACTACTGTACCTGTATCATACACATACTACTGTACCTGTATCATACACATACTACTATACCTGTATCTTACACATACTATGAAGCCTGTATCATACACATACTATGGAACTTGTATCATACACATACTATGAAGCCTGTATCATACACATACTATGAAGCCTGTATCATACACATACTATGAAGCCTGTATCATACACATACTATGAAGCCTGTATCATACACATACTATGAAGCCTGTATCATACACATACTATGAAGCCTGTATCATACACATACTACTGAACCTGTATCTTACACATACTATGGAGCCTGTACCATACACATACTATGGAACTTGTATCATACACATACTTTGGAACTTGTATCATACACATACTATGAAGCCTGTATCATACACATACTATGAAGCCTGTATCATACACATACTACTGAACCTGTATCTTACACATACTATGGAGCCTGTACCATACACATACTATGGAACTTGTATCTTACACATACTATGGAGCCTGTACCATACACATACTATGGGACTTGTATCATACACATACTATGGAACTTGTTTCATACACATACTATGAAGCCTGTATCATACACATACTATGAAGCCTGTATCATACACATACTATGGAACTTGTATCATACACATACTATGGAACTTGTATCATACACATACTATGAAGCCTGTATCATACACATACTATGAAGCCTGTATCATACACATACTACTGAACCTGTATCTTACACATACTATGGAGCCTGTACCATACACATACTATGGAGCCTGTACCATACACATACTATGGAACTTGTATCATACACATACTATGGAACTTGTATCATACACATACTATGAAGCCTGTATCATACACATACTATGAAGCCTGTATCATACACATACTACTGAACCTGTATCTTACACATACTATGGAGCCTGTACCATACACATACTATGGAGCCTGTACCATACACATACTATGGAACTTGTATCATACACATACTATGGAACTTGTATCATACACATACTATGAAGCCTGTATCATACACTTACTATGAAGCCTGTATCATACACATACTATGAAGCCTGTATCATACACATACTACTGAATAGTTTTGAGTGCTTGTGTCTTACTCAAAATATTAAGACCTTCAACATGTCACTGCATAAACAAAATTTATATTAAATCCCACAACACTGATGTCAATAAATATATATATGACAACTTTATACATTATTAATCCACGTCTTACAATAAATCCAATGTCCTCACCTTTTGTCACCTGTTTTTTTCACCTCGTGTAACATAAATGCAAAATTCAACCGTTATGACTATGTGCACCTACCTAAATCTCTGACTCATCTCCCAGAGGAGACTGAAGGAGTAAAGACAGGAGGAGGAGGAGCACTGCAGTAGGCTTAATGACCCATGCTAATAAAGAGAGAAGAAGCGAGTGTGCAGAAAGTCATAAGAGAAAGGGCGAGTAGAAGGCAAAGGTCAGGTTAAGGGACAAGCGGACGAGTGTCCCGAAGCTCAAAGCGTTTGAAACGAAGCCTGGATTAACATTCATGTTAGGAATCGTGTTTGTGTGCGTGTGTGTGTTGTGTGTGTGTGTGTGTGTGTGTGTGTGTGTGTGTGTGTGTGTGTGTGTGTGTGTGTGTGTGTGTGTGTGTGTGTGTGTGTGTGTGTGTGTGTGTGTTATTGCTACGACTAGGGAAGACAATTTATCTTCCAAGAATGATTTGCGCAGCTGCTCTTTGCAGATGACACAGTTCTTTTGGGAAATTCTGAAGAGAAGTTTGGAAGGTTGGTGGAGGAATATGGAAAGATATGTAAAAGAAACTTAAAATTTAATATAGGAAAGAATATAATGTGACGAAAGGAAGAAAAAAGTTGAATCAGTGAAATTATTTTCTTTTCTTCTTTAATTGTTTTAAAAACACGTAATGTTTATTTTTGTTATTTTTATTTGTTAAGCATGCAGACACGGTGTAACCGCAACCACCCCGTGTGACTGCAACCACCCTGTGTGACTGCAACCACCCCGTGTGACTGCAACCACCCCGTGTGACTGCAACCACCCCGTGTGACTGCAACCACCCCGTGTGACTGCAACCACCCTGTGTGACTGCAACCACCCCGTGTGACTGCAACCACCCCGTGTGACTGCAACCACCCCGTATGACTGCAACCACCATGTGTGGCTGCAACCACCCAGTGTGAGTGCAACCACCCTGTGTGGCTGCAACCACCCCGTGTGACTGCAACCACATCGTGTGACTGCAACCACCCCGTGTGACTGCAACCACCCCGTGTGACTGCAACCACCCCGTGTGACTGAAACCACCCTGTGTGACTGCAACCACCCCGTGTGACTGCAACCACCCCGTGTGACTGCAACCACCCCGTGTGACTGCAACCACCCTGTTTGACTGCAACCACCCTGTGTGACTGCAACCACCCTGTGTGACTGCAACCACCCCGTGTGACTGCAACCACCCCGTGTGACTGCAACCACCCCGTGTGACTGCAACCACCCCGTGTGACTGAAACCACCCCGTGTGACTGCAACCACCCTGTGTGACTGCAACCACCCCGTGTGACTGCAACCACCCCGTGTGACTGCAACCACCCCGTGTGACTGCAACCACCCCGTGTGACTGCAACCACCCCGTGTGACTGCAACCACCCCGTGTGACTGCAACCACCCCGTGTGACTGCAACCACCCTGTATGACTGCAACCACCCAGTGTGACTGCAAACACCCCGTGTGACTGCAACCACCCCGTGTGACTGCAACCACCCCGTGTGACTGCAACCACCCTGTGTGAGTGCAACCACCCTGTGTGACTGCAACCACCCTGTGTGACTGCAACCACCCCGTGTGACTGCAACCACCCTGTGTGACTGCAACCACCCTGTGTGACTGCAACCACCCCGTGTGACTGCAACCGCCCCGTGTGACTGCAACCACCCCGTGTGACTGCAACCACCCTGTGTGACTGCAACCACCCTGTGTGACTGCAACCACCCTTTGTGACTGCAACCACCCTGTGTGACTGCAACCACCCTGTGTGACTGCAACCACCCTGTGTGAATGCAACCACCCTGTGTGACTGCAACCACCCTGTGTGACTGCAACCACCCCGTGTGACTGCAACCACCCCGTGTGACTGCAACCACCCCGTGTGACTGCAACCACCCTGTGTGACTGCAACCACCCTGTGTGACTGCAACCACCCTGTGTGACTGCAACCACCCCGTGTGACTGCAACCACCCCGTGTGACTGCAACCACCCCGTGTGACTGCAACCACCCCGTGTGACTGCAACCACCCTGTGTGACTGCAACCACCCCGTGTGACAGCAACCACCCTGTGTGACTGCAACCACCCCGTGTGACAGCAACCACCCCGTGTGACTGCAACCACCCTGTGTGACTGCAACCACCCCGTGTGACAGCAACCACCCTGTGTGACTGCAACCACCCCGTGTGACTGCAACCACCCCGTGTGACTGCAACCACCCTGTGTGACTGCAACCACCCTGTGTGACTGCAACCACCCCGTGTGACTGCAACCACCCTGTGTGACTGCAACCACCCCGTGTGACTGCAACCACCCCGTGTGACAGCAACCACCCTGTGTGACTGCAACCACCCCGTGTGACTGCAACCACCCCGTGTGACTGCAACCACCCCGTGTGACTACAACCACCCCGTGTGACCGCAACCACCCCGTGTGAGTGCAACCACCCTGTGTGACTGCAACCACCCCGTGTGACTGCAACCACCCCGTGTGACTGCAACCACCCCGTGTGGCTGCAACCACCCCGTGTGACTGCAACCACCCCGTGTGACTGCAACCACCCCGTGTGACTGCAACCACCCCGTGTGACTGCAACCACCCTGAGTGACTGCAACCACTCCGCGTGAATGCAACCACCCCGTGTGACTGCAACCACCCCGTGTGACTGCAACCACCCCGTGTGACTGCAACCACCCCGTGTGACTGCAACCACTCCGTGTGACTGCAACCACCCTGTGTGACTGTAACCACCCTGTGTGGCTGCAACCACCCCGTGTGACTGCAACCACCCTGTGTGACTGCAAACACTCTGTGTGACTGCAACCACCCTGTGTGACTGCAACCACCCCGTGTGACTGCAACCACCCCGTGTGACTGCAACCACCCCGTGTGACTTCAACCACCCTGTGTGACTGCAACCACCCCGTGTGACTGCAACAACCCAGTGTGACTGCAACCACCCCGTGTGACTGCAACCACCCCGTGTGACTGCAACCACCCCGTGTGACTGCAACCACCCCGTGTGACTGCAACCACCCCGTGTGACTACAACCACCCCGTGTGACTTCAACCACCCCGTGTGACTGCAACCACCCCGTGTGACTGCAACCACCCCGTGAGACTGCAACCACCCTGTGTGACTGCAACCACCCCGTGTGACTGCAACCACCCTGTGTGACTGCAACCACCCCGTATGACTGCAACCACCCTGTGTGGCTGCAACCACCCCGTGTGAGTGCAACCAGCCCGTGTGACTGCAACCACATCGTGTGACTGCAACCACCCTGTGTGACTGCAACCACCCCGTGTGACTGCAACCACCCTGTGTGACTGCAACCACCCCGTGTGACTGCAACCACCCCGTGTGACTGCAACCACCCCGTGTGACTGCAACCACCCCGTGTGTCTGCAATCACCCCGTGTGACTGCAACCACCCCGTGTGACTGCAACCACCCCGTGTGACTGCAACCACCCCGTGTTACTGTAACCACCACGTGTGACTGCAACCACCCCGTGTGACTACAATCACCCCGTGTTACTACAATCACCCCGTGTGACTGCAACCACCCCGTGTGACAGCAACCACCCCGTGTGACTGCAACCACCCCGTGTGATTGCAACTACCTCGTGTGACTGCAACCACCCCGTGTGACTGCAACTACCTCGTGTGACTGCAACCACCCCGTGTGACTGCAACCACCCCGTGTGACTGCAACCACCCCTGTGACCACAACCACCCCGTGTGATTGTAACCACCCCATGTGACCACAACCACCCGGTGTGACCACAACCACGCCGTGTGACCACAATCACCCCGTGTGACCACAACCACGCCGTGTGACCACAATCACCCCATGTGACCATAACCACACCGTGTGACCACAACCACGCCGTGTGACCACAACCACGCCGTGTGACCACAACCACGCCGTGTGACCACAACCACGTCGTGTGACCACAATCACCCCGTGTGACCACAACCACGCCGTGTGACCACAACCACGTCATGTGACCACAATGTGACCACAATCACCCCATGTGACCACAACCACGCCGTGTGACCACAACCACGCCGTGTGACCACAATCACCCCGTGTGACCACAACCACGCCGTGTGACCACAACCACGTCATGTGACCACAACCACGCCGTGTGACCACAACCACGCCGTGTGACCACAACCACGCCGTGTGACCACAACCAGACCGTGTGACCACAACCACGCCGTGTGACCACAACCAGACCGTGTGACCACAACTACGCCGTGTGAACACAACCACGCCGTGTGACCACAATCACCCCGTGTGACCACAACCACGCCGTGTGGCCACAACCACGCCGTGTGACCACAACCACGCCATGTGACCACAACCACGCCGTGTGACCACAACCACGCCGTGTGACCACAACCACGTCGTGTGACCACAACCACGCCATGTGACCACAACCACGCCGTGTGACCACAACCACGCCGTGTGACCACAACCACGCCGTGTGACCACAACCACGTCGTGTGACCACAACCACGCCATGTGACCACAACCACGCCGTGTGACCACAACCACGCCGTGTGACCACAACCACGTCGTGTGACCACAACCACGCCGTGTGACCACAACCACGTCGTGTGACCACAACCATGTCGTGTGACCACAACCACGCCGTGTGACCACAACCACACCGTGTGACCACAACCGCGCCGTGTGACCACAACCACGTCGTGTGACCACAACCACGCCATGTGACCACAACCACGCCGTGTGACCACAACCACGCCGTGTGACCACAACCACGTCGTGTGACCACAACCACGCCATGTGACCACAACCACGCCGTGTGACCACAACCACGCCGTGTGACCACAACCACGCCGTGTGACCACAACCACGTCGTGTGACCACAACCACGCCATGTGACCACAACCACGCCGTGTGACCACAACCACGCCGTGTATTCTGAACATTGAAAACATTGCCTATTTTCTCTTATACGCAATTGTTTTCCTCGTAATAGTTAAATGTGGTCTTTCATGCTTATATGTGCACATGTGAAGGCTCAAGTGCACATGTGAAGGCTCAAGTACACATGTGAAGGATCAAGTGCACATGTGAAGGATCAAGTGCACATGTGAAGGCTCAAGTGCACATGTGAAGGATCAAGTGCACATGTGAAGGATCAAGTACACATGTGAAGGATCAAGTGCACATGTGAAGGATCAAGTGCACATGTGAAGGATCAAGTGCACATGTGAAGGCTCAAGTACACATGTGAAGGCTCAAGTGCACATGTGAAGGCTCAAGTGCACATGTGAAGGCTCAAGTGCACATGTGAAAGTCCAAGTGCACATGTGAAGGCTCAAGTGCACATGTGAAAGTCCAAGTGCACATGTGAAGGCTCAAGTACACATGTGAAAGTCCAAGTGCACATGTGAAGGCTCAAGTACACATGTGAAAGTCCAAGTGCACATGTGAAGGCTCAAGTGCACATGTGAAAGTCCAAGTGCACATGTGAAGGCTCAAGTGCACATGTGAAAGTCCAAGTGCACATGTGAAGGCTCAAGTACACATGTGAAAGTCCAAGTGCACATGTGAAGGCTCAAGTGCACATGTGAAAGTCCAAGTGCACATGTGAAGGCTCAAGTACACATGTGAAAGCTCAAGTACACATGTGAAAGTCCAAGTGCACATGTGAAGGCTCAAGTGCACATGTGAAGGCTCAAGTGCACATGTGAAAGTCCAAGTGCACATGTGAAGGCTCAAGTGCACATGTGAAAGTCCAAGTGCACATGTGAAGGCTCAAGTACACATGTGAAAGTCCAAGTGCACATGTGAAGGCTCAAGTGCACATGTGAAAGTCCAAGTGCACATGTGAAGGCTCAAGTACACATGTGAAAGTCCAAGTGCACATGTGAAGGCTCAAGTACACATGTGAAAGCTCAAGTACTCAAGTGCACATGTGAAGGCTCAAGTGCACATGTGAAGGCTCAAGTGCACATGTGAAAGCTCAAGTGCACATGTGAAGGCTCAAGTACACATGTGAAAGTCAAGTGCACATGTGAAGGCTCAAGTGCACATGTGAAAGTCCAAGTACACATGTGAAGGCTCAAGTGCACATGTGAAAGTCCAAGTGCACATGTGAAGGCTCAAGTACACATGTGAAAGTCCAAGTGCACATGTGAAGGCTCAAGTACACATGTGAAAGCTCAAGTACACATGTGAAAGTCCAAGTGCACATGTGAAGGCTCAAGTGCACATGTGAAGGCTCAAGTGCACATGTGAAAGTCCAAGTGCACATGTGAAGGCTCAAGTGCACATGTGAAGGCTCAAGTGCACATGTGAAGGCTCAAGTACACATGTGAAGGCTCAAGTGCACATGTGAAGGCTCAAGTACACATGTGAAGGCTCAAGTGCACATGTGAAGGCTCAAGTGCACATGTGAAGGCTCAAGTGCACATGTGAAGGCTCAAGTGCACATGTGAAGGCTCAAGTACACATGTGAAGGCTCAAGTGCACATGTGAAGGCTCAAGTACACATGTGAAGGCTCAAGTGCACATGTGAAGGCTCAAGCGCACATGTGAAGGATCAAGTACACATGTGAAGGCTCAAGTGCACATGTAAAGGCTCAAGTACACATGTGAAGGCTCAAGTACACATGTGAAGGCTCAAGTGCACATGTGAAGGATCAAGTACACATGTGAAGGCTCAAGTGCACATGTGAAGGCTCAAGTACACATGTGAAGGCTCAAGTACACATGTGAAGGCTCATGTGCACATGTGAAGGATCAAGTGCACATGTGAAGGCTCAAGTACACATGTGAAGGCTCAAGTGCACATGTGAAGGCTCAAGTGCACATGTGAAGGATCAAGTGCACATGTGAAGGCTCAAGTGCACATGTGAAGGATCAAGTACACATGTGAAGGCTCAAGTACACATGTGAAGGCTCAAGTACACATGTGAAGGCTCAAGTGCACATGTGAAGGATCAAGTGCACATGTGAAGGCTCAAGTACACATGTGAAGGCTCAAGTGCACATGTGAAGGCTCAAGTGCACATGTGAAGGCTCAAGTGCACATGTGAAGGCTCAAGTGCACATGTGAAGGCTCAAGTACACATGTGAAGGCTCAAGTGCACATGTGAAGGCTCAAGTGCACATGTGAAGGCTCAAGTACACATGTGAAGGCTCAAGTACACATGTGAAGGCTCAAGTGCATATGTGAAGGCTCAAGTACACATGTGAAGGTTCAAGTGCACATGTGAAGGCTCAAGTGCACATGTGAAGGCTCAAGTGCACATGTGAAGGCTCAAGTGCACATGTGAAGGCTCAAGTGCACATGTGAAGGATCAAGTACACATGTGAAGGCTCAAGTGCACATGTGAAGGATCAAGTACACATGTGAAGGCTCAAGTGCACATGTGAAGGATCAAGAACACATGTGAAGGCTCAAGTACACATGTGAAGGCTCAAGTGCATATGTGAAGGCTCAAGTACACATGTGAAGGTTCAAGTGCACATGTGAAGGCTCAAGTGCACATGTGAAGGCTCAAGTGCACATGTGAAGGCTCAAGTGCACATGTGAAGGCTCAAGTGCACATGTGAAGGCTCAAGTGCACATGTGAAGGCTCAAGTGCACATGTGAAGGATCAAGTACACATGTGAAGGCTCAAGTGCACATGTGAAGGATCAAGTACACATGTGAAGGCTCAAGTGCACATGTGAAGGATCAAGAACACATGTGAAGGATCAAGTACACATGTGAAGGCTCAAGTGCACATGTGAAGGATCAAGTACACATGTGAAGGATCAAGTACACATGTGAAGGCTCAAGTGCACATGTGAAGGCTCAAGTACACATGTGAAGGCTCAAGTGTGAAGGCTCAAGTACACATGTGAAGGCTCAAGTACACATGTGAAGGCTCAAGTACACATGTGAAGGCTCAAGTACACATGTGAAGGCTCAAGTACACATGTGAAGGCTCAAGTGCACATGTGAAGGCTCAAGTACACATGTGAAGGCTCAAGTACACATGTGAAGGCTCAAGTACACATGTGAAGGCTCAAGTACACATGTGAAGGCTCAAGTACACATGTGAAGGCTCAAGTACACATGTGAAGGCTCAAGTACACATGTGAAGGCTCAAGTACACATGTGAAGGATCAAGTGCACATGTGAAGGCTCAAGTGCACATGTGAAGGCTCAAGTGCACATGTGAAGGCTCAAGTGCACATGTGAAGGCTCAAGTACACATGTGAAGGCTCAAGTGCACATGTGAAGGATCAAGTGCACATGTGAAGGCTCAAGTGCACATGTGAAGGCTCAAGTGCACATGTGAAGGATCAAGTGCACATGTGAAGGATCAAGTGCACATGTGAAGGCTCAAGTGCACATGTGAAGGCTCAAGTGCACATGTGAAGGCTCAAGTGCACATGTGAAAGATCAAGTGCACATGTGAAGGATCAAGTGCACATGTGAAGGATCAAGTGCACATGTGAAGGATCAAGTACACATGTGAAGGCTCAGGTGCACATGTGAAGGATCAAGTACACATGTGAAGGCTCAGGTGCACATGTGAAGGCTCAAGTACACATGTGAAGGCTCAAGTGCACATGTGAAGGATCAAGTGCACATGTGAAGGCTCAAGTGCACATGTGAAGGCTCAAGTGCACATGTGAAGGATCAAGTGCACATGTGAAGGATCAAGTGCACATGTGAAGGATCAAGTACACATGTGAAGGATCAAGTGCACATGTGAAAGATCAAGTGCACATGTGAAGGATCAAGTGCACATGTGAAGGATCAAGTGCACATGTGAAGGATCAAGTGCACATGTGAAGGATCAAGTGCACATGTGAAGGATCAAGTGCACATGTGAAGGCTCAGGTGCACATGTGAAGGCTCAGGTGCACATGTGAAGGCTCAGGTGCACATGTGAAGGCTCAAGTACACATGTGAAGGCTCAAGTGCACATGTGAAGGCTCAAGTGCACATGTGAAGGCTCAAGTACACATGTGAAGGCTCAAGTACACATGTGAAGGCTCAAGTGCACATGTGAAGGCTCAAGTGCACATGTGAAGGCTCAAGTGCACATGTGAAGGCTCAAGTACACATGTGAAGGCTCAAGTACACATGTGAAGGCTCAAGTGCACATGTGAAGGCTCAAGTACACATGTGAAGGCTCAAGTACACATGTGAAGGCTCAAGTGCACATGTGAAGGCTCAGGTGCACATGTGAAGGCTCAAGTGCACATGTGAAGGTTTACAGGCTCTCGCACAGGTATACACTTTCACTTTCCTGGTACATGGACATACGTCCCTTTAGACCCAAAAAGAGGCAGGTGGGAACATGGCCCTGGCTGGCACCTCTCAGTGTTTATGATGCACACCAGCTGTGGCACTCCATCCCTCCCTCACTACCTTTTTCCCTTACTCCCTCCTTCTCTCCCTGACTCTCTACCATACTCTTCCAATACTCCCTACCACCCTGCATCCCTTACTTCCTGGCTCCCTCTCTGCCACACTCCCTCCTGTCATACTCCTTCCTTCTCTGCCACACTCCCTCCTTGCCATGCTCCCACCCTCCCAGCCACACTCCCTCCCAGCCACACTCCCTCCCAGCCACACTCCCTCCTTGCCATACTCCCTCCCTTCCTGCCACACTCCCTTCTTGCCTTACTCCCTCCCTCCCAACCACACTCCCTCTCTGCCACACTCCCTCCGTCCCATACCCCCTCCCTCTCTGCCACACTCCCTACTTGCCATACTCTCTCCCTTCCTGCCACACTCCCTTCTTGCCATACTCCCTTCCTGCCACACTCCCTTCTTGCCATACTCCCTTCCTCCCAACCACACTCCCTCTCTGCCACACTCTCTCCGTCCCATACCCCCTCCCTCTCTGCCACACTCCCTCCTGCCATACTCCCTCCCTCCCTTCCACACTCCCTCTCTGCCACACTCCCTCCTGTCATACTCCTTCCTTCTCTGCCACACTCCCCCCTTGCCATGCTCCCACCCTCCCAGCCACACTCCCTCTCTGCCACATTCCCTCCTTGCCATGCTCACTCCCTCTCTGTCACACACCCTCCTGCCATACTCCCTCTTGCTCTCCTCCCTCTCTGCCACACTCCCTCCTGCCATACTCCTTACCTCTCTGTCACACTCCCTCCTGCCATCCTCCCTCCCTGCCATACTCCCTCCCAGCCACACTCTCTCTTTCTGCCACACTCCCTCCCAGCCACACTCCCTTTCTGCCACACTCCCTCCTTGCCATACTCCCTCCCTCCCAGCCACACTCCCTCCCAGCCACACTCCCTCCCAGCCACACTCCCTCCCAGCCACACTCCCTCCCAGCCACACTCCCTCCCAGTCACACTCACTTTCTGCCACACTCCCTCCTTGCCATACTCCCTCCCTCTCTGCCATACTCCCTCCCTCTCTGCCACACTCCGTCCTTGCCATACTCCCTCCCTCCCTGGCACTCTCTCTCCCTGCCACACTCTCTCTCTGCCACACTCCCTCCCAGCCGTCCTCCATCTCTGCCACACTCCCTCTTTGCCATACTCCCTCTTGGCCATACTCCCTCTCTCTCTGCCACACTCCCTACCTCTCTGCCACACTCCCTCCCTCTCTGCCACACTCCCTCCCTCTCTGCCACACTCCCTTCCTCTCTGCCACACTCCCTTCCTCTCTGCCACACTCCCTTCCTCTCTGCCATACTCCCTTCCTCTCTGCCACACTCCCTTCCTCTCTGCCATACTCCCTTCCTCTCTGCCACACTCCCTCCGTTCCATACTCCCTCCCTCCCTCCCTGCTACACATAGACTCCTCCCTCAGTTTGCTACCAAAACATTACAAAACTCTCAAACTATCTCGACAAATTTCAGAATGTGCTGTATATTTGGATATTTTATGCGAGTGTCCCATTTATTGTTTGCTCTCTTCGTATTTTCTATTTAAATAATTGTGTTTGCGCTATGTAGCTTAACTAATAATATTTGAGCTATGAAGCATAGCTAATAATATTTTGGAAATGTTGCATAGCTAATAATACCTTCTATGCCTTTTCATTCCTGTGAGGAAATGTTAGAAGCAAGTTCTTATGAGTGTGTGTGTGAATAGTGTAGAAATCCAGCAAGTTAATAAATGAGACACTTGTGCAGCATTTGGGAATCTTTATCCTGGAAACGTTTCTCCACGCAGTGGCTTCTTCAGTCCAATGCAGAGATAGGTGGAAGATGGGGAGGAGTTTGAGGTAGTCAGTCCTCAGCCTAGAGTCGATGTGTTCAGTCCATCAATCTTGACAAAAATGCAGCATATTCGTGGAGATGGTGTTTATATACTGATGACAGATAAGGTGGAGCAGCGGTAGGTGGAGTCACCAGCGGAGACTACTAGTGGAAGCAGGTTAGACAAGTTTGGTGAAATCCCTGCACAAGTTCCCAAGATGTTACTGTGTCTGCAAGCATCCCCATTGCACGGGGATGCTTGCGTCTACTCAGGATATTGAGACACCTCAGTGTGTAACTCCTCATTACTGCTCATTAACTAGAAGCTTTCCTAGCATTTCACCATCACTTTTCCAGATGACCTGGAATTAGATCTTCTAATAACATGATCGACTTGGGGTATCCCCTGTCACAGTAGGCCTTGCTATGGTTACCTCCACTCCAGGACCTGCCTAGGATGGGCCAGTATTCTTGCTGCAGTGTTCCTCCTTTCTTATATTCCACACTTCGTTACTAAACGCTGCTACTCTACAATCGTCGACTGGCTGCAGCCAAGCTGGACTGACTAGCCAACCAACACTGCTTCCAGTGTACTGTCTGTGTCTCCTTCCAAAATAGAGCCAGAGCTTGCTGCTAGCATAGAGCCTAGGTATACTACTAGAATAGAGCCAGAGCTTGGCTCTCCTTGGCTCAACTGGCCCATTTTGTCCCCCATTGTTCCTGAGACAAAGGACGACAAGCAGGAGGAAAACAAAAGAGATAAGATCCGAAACCATTCTCTCTCTCTCTCTCTCTCTCTCTCTCTCTCTCTCTCTCTCTCTCTCTCTCTCTCTCTCTCTCTCTCTCTCTCTCTCTCTCTCTCTCTCTCTCGCTCTCTTTCTCTCTCTCTCAATCTCTCACTCTCTCCTAGAATCTAAGGAGAAGCACTTACACCACCACCTACCCTGCAGGTGGTGATGTAGATGCCTCATACCTACCCTGCAGGTGGTGGTGTAGGTGCCTCATACCTACCTGCAGGTGGTGGTGTAGGTGCCTCATACCTACCTGCAGGTGGTGGTATAGGTGCTTCACACCTACCCTGCAGGTGGTGATGTAGATGCCTCATACCTACCCTGCAGGTGGTGGTGTAGGTGCCTCATACCTACCTGCAAGTGGTGGTGTAGATGCTTCATACCTACCCTGCAGGTGGTGGTATAGGTGCCTCATACATACCCTGTAGGTGGTGGTGTAGGTGCCTCATACCTACCTGTAAGTGGTAGTGTAGATGCTTCATGCCTACCCTGCAGGTGGTGGTGTAGGTGCCTCATACCTACCCTGCAGGTGGTGGTGTAGGTGCCTCATACCTACCCTGCAGGTGGTGGTTTAGGTGCCTCATGCCTACTCTCGTTCCTAGGTTCCAGCCACATAAAACTATTTAAGAAAGAGGCAATAACGCAAGAGGGGAAAGTGTTTTTTAGCTATCATCTGTGACGCAGGAGGAGCAGTGCTGCAGGAGGTGGAGGAGGAGGAGTGTTGTAGGAAGAAGAGGAGGTGATGGGAGGAGGAAGAGGAGAGGTAGAGGAGGAGTTGTGTTTTCAAGGCATGGGGAAATGGGGTAGCTGCATTTGAGGATAATATTGGGAGGCAGTGTAAAATAAGACAGTGTAATGCAGCTAGTGATGTGTGATGTCACTGGATATTTTATTGAGAGTTGTCATAGTTGCTCTTTGCTGATGACGCAGTACTTTAGTGAATTTTGGAAGAGAGGTTAGAAAGATTAGTAATGCCACGAGTTATGGAAATGGATGAAATTTTCAGCAAATCAGGTAAAGAGGAATATGATAAGGCAAAGAAATCTAGGCGACGAAATATCGGAAATTATATTAGATGGATGAATTGCAGAGGAAGTGAAAGTATTTACTGATATTAAACTAAACGGCCATAACTGTGGCCAGGAAACAAACCAGTGTTGAGAACACTGCCAGGCAGAGGCAGAGCATGTACAACACCACACTACAAATGCCACAGACACTGTATTTTAAATATTTCAGTCTACTGTCCTGTTGTTTCTAGGAGCAGATATACTTTTTACTTCATTGTAACTCTCTGGCGGAACTGTGTACTCACCTTTACTGCACTTGATGTTCAATACGACACTTGGTATTTAATGACAATAAGAACCGCGCTCTTAGGCTGGTGTAGTCACAACATCAGCGGCCTCAACTCATCTTCATAAATGATATCTGCTCACGGTAGTGTAGTTGCTCTTGTGTCGTTCAGTGACTCTAGCTTACTTGGTTGTAAACATATCGTGTACATGATGGTTATTATAAGCAAAAGACACCTTAATCCCTAAAATAAGGATTAACGTAAATCCTCAGTGTATATACAATGAAAGATACACATACATCTTGGTGTATATATATGTCGTGCCGAATAGGCAGAACTTGCGATCTTGGCTTAAATAGTAACGCTCATCTTCCCATATAGGACAAGTGAAAATTTGTGTATGCAATAATTTCGCAAAAATCATTCTGAACCTAACGAAAAAAATATATTTGATTGTATTTGTTTAGTACTAAATTATTATAAACGTATTTAAAACATATTTAGTTGGGTTAGGCTAAAATAAATTGCTCTTGTTATAATAAGGTTAGGTAAGTTTGCTAAGATTCTTTTGGTGCAAAATTAAATTTTTTTACATTAACATTAGTGAAAAAAAAATATATCTTTAAACGTATAAGAGAAAATTTCAGAAAGGACTTAATTTTAAATGAGTTCTTGCTAATTGACCAGTTTTACATATTCGGCACGATATATATATATATATATATATATATATATATATATATATATATATATATATATATATATATATATATATATATATATATATATATATATATATATACATATATACTAGGTAGTAGGTTGATAGACAGGAACCGCCCAGGGAGGTACTACCGTCCTGCCAAGTGAGTGTAAAACGAAAGCCTGTAATTGTTTTACATGATGGTAGGATTGCTGGTGTCCTTTTTTCTCTCATAAACATGCAAGATTTCAGGTACGTCTTGCTACTTCTACTCACACTTAGGTCACACTACACATACATGTACAAGCATATATATACACACCCCTCTGGGTTTTCTTCTATTTTCTTTCTAGTTCTTGTTCTTGTTTATTTCCTCTTATCTCCATGGGGAAGTGGAACGGAATTTTTCCTCCGTAAGACATGTGTGTTGTAAGAGGCAACTAAAATGCCGGGAGCAAGGGGCTAGTAACCCCTTCTCCTGTATATATTACAAAATGTAAAAGGAGAAACTTTCGTTTTTCCTTTTGAGCCACCCCGCCTCGGTGGGATACGGCCTGTGTATTGAAAGAAAAGATATGTATATATATATATATATATATATATATATATATATATATATATATATATATATATATATATATATATATATATATATATATATATATATATATATATATACAGTGGAACCTTGAAAATCGAAAGTACCAAATATCGAACGTTTAGAAAATAAGACCATTTTTTCATAAAAACTGTGTATCAAAAATTGAACACGTTTCAAATTTCGGACCGCCGGGTACGGGACCTGTTTGCTGGCCCGCTCTGTCCGCGTCCCCGCGCAGGCGCCGTGAGCAGTCTTGCTTTGTTTATGCTTAAGTGAACACTAACCTGCACTCTCATTCACACATTTTACGATTATTTCGTTGTGTTTAGTGTTTGTGGGACTGTGAAATAAGCTGCCATGGGCCCAAAGAAACTTGCTAGTGGTACCCCTGTGGTAAAGAAAGTGAGAAACACCATAGATGTGAAGAAGGAAATAATACAGAAGTATGAGAGTGGTGTGAGACTTGTTGAGCTTGCCAGGATGTATGGTAAAAACAAGTCGACCATCGGTTCTATCCTGTCAAAGAAAGAACAAATCAAGGAAGCTGATGTTGCAAAAGGTGTTAATATAGGGAGTGGAAGAGGTGCCTTCTTCAAAGATTAAGGAGATTTGTGCCAAGTGGAATGATGTCCAAGTGTTTGTGCAGAAGTACCACCCTGAGCAAGCTGAAACAAGCCATCTTTGCAACAAGTTCAGTGACAGAACCATATCCCATTTTAGGGAAATGTTAAAGTGCCTGAAACAGAGGACTGTGGACAGTTATTTTGTGAGACAGGGGTCCAGTGGCTCTCAAGCTGGTCCTAGTGGCATTAAAAGACAGAAGGGAAGTAACCCCAGAGAGGGCTTTACCTGAAGTCCTCATGGAGGGGGATTCTCCTTCCAAACACTAACTCCAACTCCCTCTCTCCTCCTCCCTATCTAACAGATGCCATCACCAATCTTCAATAAAGGTAAGTAAAAATGTTAGTTTATATTTTATATTATATGTATGTATTATTTTATATGTATGTTATTTTATATGTATGTAAAACTGTAATTAATCTCTATAAAATGTGTTTTTTGTGTGAATATTTTTGGGTTTCTGGAACGGATTAATTGTATTTCCATTATTTCTTATGGGAAATATTGATTCGAATTTCAGACTTTTCGAAATTAGAACTAGTTCCTGGAACGGATTAAGTTCGATTTTTGAGGTTCCAATATATATATATATATATATATATATATATATATATATATATATATATATATATATATATATATATATATATATATATATATATATATATATATATATATATATATATATATATATATATATATATATATATATATATATATATATTATATATATATATATATATATATATATATATATATATATATATATATATATATATATATATATATATATATATATATATATATATATATATATATATATATATATATATATATATATATATATATATATATATATATATATATATATATATATATATATATATATATATATATATATATATATATATACCTTGTACCTCTGTTTCGTATTAAAGTTGGTATAATTACTGACAATATTTTAGGTACAAGGACACAACTGTAACTAATGTAACATTTTATTGTGGCAACGTTTCGCTCTCCAGGACCCTGATAACGCTGCTGGAGAGCGAAACATTGCCACAATAAGATGTCACATTAGTTGCACTTGTGTCGTTGTACCTAACATACCTGTGTTTGCTACAGTACGGTACTTCACAGTGGCGAGCGGTGTGTTCATTTTGTCTTTATTATTATTTTGGGATTTCCATTTTGATGCGACAGTTTTATTTATTCCTTTACTTTAAATTCATTACCACATTGTTTAAATTATTTATGAGAACATATTTTTCCCGTGGATTAAGTATATTGCTTTGGGAAGAGAGAGAGAGAGAGAGAGAGAGAGAGAGAGAGAGAGAGAGAGAGAGAGAGAGAGAGAGAGAGAGGGAGAGAGAGAGAGAGAGAGAGAGAGAGAGAGAGAGAGAGAGGAGAGAGAGAGAGAGGAGAGAGAGAGAGAGAGAGAGAGAGAGAGAGGAGAGAGAGAGAGAGAGAGAGAGAGAGAGAGAGAGAGAGAGAGAGAGGGAGAGAGGGAGAGAGGGAGAGAGAGCGACTGCTTGTCAGAGTAGAGAACAGAGCAAGACGTCTCATCTCTCGCCTGGACCCATCCTGGATAGATCTGTCATTTCAGCAGAGCCTTCAACACAGGAGGGATGTGGGTGGCCTTACTGTTATGTGCAAGGCCAATATTGTCAAAATACCACACTTGGATCCACTTCGAGGACAGCGTGAAACAAGCTTTTATGCCACAAGACGGGCAGAAAGCAGCAACTTCACTCTGGCTGTACCCTTCTCCAGAACATCACTCCATCTGAGATCATACATACCCAGGATGACTCGAGTATGGAACACATTCGTACAGCATAATGATGTCAACGAGATAAAGTCAGTTGACCAAATGAAAATGCTGGCCCACAGATGGCTCCAACTTCATCCTGTTCCCTACTTGTATGTCTCATAACAATAAAAATGCTTTCAAATGAGCTGATGTAGGTAACAGCTCTTAGCTTGCCAATAAAGTTAGGAATCCTTAACCTGTAAATAGCTGTCAATAAAGCTAGGGATCCTTAACCTTGTCAAACCCTGTAGAGAGAGAGAGAGAGAGAGAGAGAGAGAGAGAGAGAGAGAGAGAGAGAGAGAGAGAGAGAGAGAGAGAGCACCATAAAACATCAAATAATGTTAAAGGTGCCCTGTGTGTATTTCATATATTTTACAACTGTTAATTCCATTATATATAATTACAAAGTAACACAGACATAAGTTATGTATTTAGGTGCAATAATAAGAACTGAACACAATGTTTAGCGTCAAGTCGTGTTTCAACTTAGCGTTCCCTGACACACGGGGGAAACGTTGTAAACATTATTTACACTATTATAATGATATGTTTTCTGCCTCGTTTTTTTGCGTAGATTGCATACATAACTATCTAATTACAGTGGAAACGAGGCGTTTTGATGAAATTAGTTTCCACACGTTAACTGTTGACAAGTTTGCCGCCGTCGCCGCCTGACACAGACCTCTGTAACGAATGTATAACACTTGTTTGAGAATTTCTTAACAAAGGGTTCAAGGCATTCTGATTTATACCAGTTCAATTCATCTTCACTCCTTTGAAAAGTTGCAGTACTTTACACACACACACACACACACACACACACACACACACACACACACACACACACACACACACACACACACACACACACACACACACACACAGACCACACGTTAGAAGGGAGGCCCAACGACAATAGGAAAATGACAGCAGCGAAAGCTAAATCTGACCCGAAGCTGTTGTACAGCCACATCAGGAGGAAAACAACAGTCAAGGACTAGGTAATCAGGCTGAGGAAGGAAGGAGAGGAGAGCGCAAAAAACGACCGCGAAGTACATATGTGAACGGGTCAACATGAGATTCAAAGAAGTGTTCACAGAGGAGAACTCCAGAAAGACGGAGAGGTGGGGAGCATCATCAAATATTGGACACAATGCATACAACCGAGGAAGAAGTGAAGAGGCTGCTGAGAGAGCTGGACACCTCCAAAGCGATGGGGCCGGATAACATCTTTCCACGGTTCGTAAGAGAGGGAGCAGAGGTGCTACGTGTACCAGTAACAACAATCTTCAACACATTTATCGAAACAGGGAGACTACCTGAGGTATGGAAGACAGCAGACGTAGTCTCAATTTTTAAAAAAGGAGACATACAAAGCATTAAACTACAGGCCAATGTCACTGATATGTATAGTATGCCAAGTCATGGAGAAGATTATCAGAAGAGTGGTGGAACATCTAGACTCAGAAGTGTCTGTTTGCAGACGATGTGAAGTTAATGAGGAGAATTCAATCAGAGGAGGACCAAGCAGGACTACAGAGGGATCTGGACAGGCTGCAGGCCTGGTCCAGCAACTGGCTCCTGGAGTTCAACCCCACCAAGTGCAAAGTCATGAAGATCGGGGAAGGGCAAAGAAAACCGCAGACGGAGTACAATCTAGGGGGCCAGAGACTACAAACCTCACTAAAGGAAAGAGATCTTGGGATGAGTATAACACCGGGCACATCTCCTGAGGCGCACATCAACCAAATAACTGCGGCAGCATATGGGCGCCTAGTAAACCAAAGAACATTCCGACATCTTAGTAAGGAATCGTTCAGGACCCTGTACACTGTGTATGCTAGGCCCATATTGGAGTATGCAGCACTGGTTGGAACCCACATCTAGCCAAGCATGTAAGGAAACTAGAAAAAGTGCACAGGTTTGCAACAAGACTAGTCCCGGAGCTAAGGGGTTTGCCCTACGAGGAGAGGTTAAGGGAAATCGACCTGACGACACTGGAAGACAGGAAAGATAGAGGAGATTTGATAACGTCATATAAAATACTGAGAGGAATCGACAAAGTGGACAGAGACAGAATGTTCCAGAGATGGGAAACAGCAACAAGGGGTCACACTTGGAAGTTGGAGACTCCGATGAATCACAGGGATGTTAGGAAGTATTTATTAAGTCGCGGAGTTGTTAGGAAGTAGAATAGTCTGGGAAGTGATGTAGTGGAGGCAGAATCCATACATAGCTTTAAGAAGAGGTATGACAAAGCTCATGGAGCAGGAAGAGTGACCCAGTAGCGGTCAGTGAAGAGGCGTGGCCAGGAGCTTTGAATCGACCCCTACAACCACAACTAGGTGAGTACACACACACACACACACACACACACAGGAGTTAACACAGGCTCTTGGTCTTCTCTCACAGGCAAAACTCCTGCTGAATTATAGCCCAAGATTATAGGCCACTGCATGCTCCGCATTGTTCCTACCTCAGATTATAGATCCATTATACTCAGTAAGACAAGAAGATATTGGCTTCGGAAGGCTTTTTATTAGTGACTTATTAAGATGTGGTTCTCGGCTTACCCTGGGTATGATACGGAACCTTAGTCACGTGTCGCTCTATGTAGAGCTTTTCCAGGTCAAGACTTGATGAAGCTCTACATATAGGAAGCGAAACGCTGGCCTCAACAAGAGCTTGTGCTGCAACGTGTCTCTTACTCATGAAGAATCTTCCCTTATCTTACCCGTAATTTAAAGACATGCATAATGCCGCAGCATTGGACGTAATTTTGAAAGGCAATCAATTGTGGTCGGGAAAAAGATGGGTTTTTCTAATGAGTCGCTAGATTAGCGCATTTTTCATCTTCCTCGAATTTTATATTCGGATCATGATTGTCCTTTTCGGGTACAACTAAAGTAGCCAGACTAGCAGGGCTAGCCACAGAGGTAGTTGTCAGACTAGCAGGGTAACCTCTACTAGTTACTATCATTCCCACTATTAGCCCCCCAGCTACGACCTTGAGTTACTGGGCCACAGTAGCTAGGGACCTTTGAGTTACTAAAAAACGGGAAACCCAGCCCTTTTGAGTTAAAAAGCTACAGTAAGCATGCCCTTTGGGAGTTACTGGGTTTTCAGATATACCCAAAGACTTTTATTTAAATAATGAAAACATAATCCCAGGAACAATACATGGAAGGTCTAGTAATCAACCTCTTGATTATTTGAGCTCATTTAGATTAAGCATTATAATTCTAATAACGAGTCTATACATTATGCTTCATATTCTAATAACGAATCTGTATATTACGCGGTATACTTCAAACACCTGAACAATAGAACCGACATAAATTATCGCTAAAATACTAAGATTCTGTATACAATCAGACACTTTCTAAGAGAAGCCAGTAAGAGAGAGTTGGGTCAAAATAATTTCTCGAGGTGTGAAAAATATTTACCCTTATGAGAAATAATGACATCATCAAGAAGGTATATACACTTTGTATATATATGCTCAAGAGTATGTCTCTCTCCTCATGTGTATACTCTGAGAGCAGCAAATATATATATATATATATATATATATATATATATATATATATATATATATATATATATATATCTATATATATATATAAATATATATACATATTTTAAAGGGGTTGTAAGTGGGTATGTGTGGGGTTGTGTGTTGGGTGTGTGTGTTTTATTTTTGTGTGGGGTGTGTGTGCGTGTGTGTGTATGTGTGTGTGTGTGTGTGTCTGTGTGTGTGTGTGTGTGTGTGTGTGTGTGTGTGTACTCACCTAATTGTGGTTGCAGGGGTCGAGACTCAGCTCCTGGCCCCGCCTGTGTGTGTTTGTGTGTGTGTGTGTGATAATCGAGTAGTCGAACTGGTTTCAACTCTAATAGACAAATCAAACAGTATATATACCAAGAGTTGTGTATCACACCCAGAAATTATGAATTTCATGAACATATTTTGGGTATTTAATTTACTTTTTTATATTATGTTTCCAGTTTTATAGGGGAGGAAAATAAGTTTATTGCCCCAAATTTAGATTTTGGGAAAATTTGTTAAAAACAATATTTTGAAAACGATGAGGGTTCTTTTGGGCCCTTAAAAAAGCTCGCCGAAAATTTGGGAGGGTATTTAGAAAATAAGAGACTGTGTGTGACAGATAGTGGCGTGACACACGTGTGGGAAAAAAAAGTGTCGTGAAAGTTGTTTTCGTGTCAATAGTCCCTTTTCCCAGTAGCTTTCCTTGACAGAAATTTTTCACACGAGGGGAGTCCGAAAACTCACAGGTAGTGGGGTTAACCATTTGTGGTTTGGGTTTAAAACCCCGTGTTATAACGATTTCGTGAGTCGTGATGTTCACTGACAAATCAGTATCGCTGATATGCATACTTTGCAAAGTACTTAAGATAATCAAACAAAAGTTATGGTTGTGCAGAATTTTGCTACACAAAGCAAGTGCTGATGTAGAAAATGGGAAGTCATGCCCGGGCCCCCGGGGTTGAAATTCCAGGAGAAAACCCGGAGACGCAGCCGGGAAAAAAATGGATGGGGGGACTGCACCAACCGCAGAAAATTAAACTGAGGCAAAATTAAGCCAGAGAGTGTTACAGTGGATCACAGAAGGCAGAGAGTGATGGTAAGTGAATGGTGATCAAGATAAGAGAGGCTAAAAGTTGGAGTCCCTCCAAGGATCAATACTAGGGCCGTTTCTAATTTTAATGTCAGTAAAGGATCTGCCGTCAATGAGTGACATTTGCGTGTCATTGTTGTCTGATGATGTGAAGATAATGCAGAGAATAGGAGCATGAGAAAATAGAGACAGGCTAAAAGACGACTTGAACAGACTGCAAGAAAGCTTGAACAAGTTACAAGAACTTGAACAGGTTATAAAATAAACTGAACAGTCTACAAGAACGAATAACTTTTAAACGTACTACAAGAAGACTTAAACAGGCTACAAGAAGACTTAAACAGGCTACAAGAAGACTTGAACAGGCTACAAGAAGACTTGAACAGGCTACAAGAAGACTTGAACAGGCTACAAGAAGACTTGAACAGGCTACAAGAAGACTTGAACAGGCTACAAGAGTGGTCAGATAAGTGGGCAATAATAATCTACCTAAGGAAAAGAAGATTATGCAAATTGGGGAGTGTGGAGGAAGACTAAAGTATTAAGGTATAGGAAGAAGGAATCTGTAAATATCGTTTAAGGAGAAGAATCTGGCAGTAAACATAACACCGAACATATCGCTAATGGCAACATAACGCATATGTGAACTTTAAAAGGGATCTCAAAAACCCTAAAACATAATTCTTTATGAGACTGGTCAGGATTTACGTCACTAGTCACTCAAACTTTGAGGGGAACGTAAAGAATCTGAGCTTAACGACATCAGAAGCAACGTTAGGAAATGCTGATTCAGTTTCCGGGATGTAAGGAAGTGAATTAAGCTGGAAATGATAACACCATACACAGCTACACGAGTAGGTACGATAGGGCCAAGTGGCAAGGAACCAATAATGCTACACAAACACAGCTCAGTAAGAACACACACACACACACACACACACACAAATTATCTTCCACAAACTTCTGCACTGAGTTCTTTCTATCACCGAACATCTGCGAACTTCCTTATTACATCCGTCTGATGAATGATCTTCTTTCTTCATCCATCTCTCGTGTCCAGTGAAAAATGTTTCCACTAATGATGAGTTTTGCTTTCCATGTCTTCCCACTGCTATTGTAGCTGCTGCTAACATGTTAGCCAAACACATACACACATACACACACACACACACACACACACACACACACACACACACACACACACACACACACACACACAAAACCCAAACAAAAACAAAAAGACAAGATTTTCCCCAGAGGGGGGAACAGAAACAAGAGGCTACAATTGGAAGTTGAAGACACAAATGAGTCGGGAGAGATATTAGGAAGTATTTCTTCAGTCAAGGTGGGCGGGAAAGCCAGAAATGACGTAGGGAGGCGGGAACCCTTTACACAGTTTTAAGACAGGTTTGGTAAACCCCAAAGGAGCGGGGAGGGGGCCCGGGGCAACGGGGGAAGAGGGGGGGCCAGGAGCTAAGACGGGACCCCCAACCACAAAAGGTGAGTACACACACAAAACACACACACACACAAACACACACAAACACACACACGCACACAAAAAACACACATACAAAAACACACACACAAACACACACACACACACACACACACACACACACACACACACAAACACACACACACAAAAAACACAAACAACAAACACACAACACACAAACACACACACACAAAACACACACAAAAACACACACACACACACACACACACACACACACAAAACACAAACACACACACAAACACACACAAACAAACACACACAAACAAACACACACACACACACAAACACACACACACACGGGGGGTGCAGAGTGGGTGCACAAGGCTCCAAGAACCTTCGTGTTTTTGAGGCGTGCACAACCGCAGAGTAATCATGGTAGTGACAAAGTCAGTGAAAAAACCCTTTACGAGTGAAAACCCAAAAGGTTATTAGTTAAAAAAATTCGAGAGGAAACCTGAATTCAGATTTTTTTAAAGTCCAAACCATTGTGGATCTACTGGGCCTGTTGCCACACAGATACAAACAAAAAAAGTTTCAAAGTGAGGGGAAAGGGTGATCAAGAATTACCAGCTTTTGGGGTTAACAAGTAAATGGGGGGCACTGTAAGGGAGGGGAAAAAGTTAATACAAAAGGAGAAAGAAAAATAAAATATACAACAAGGGAAGGTGGCGGTAGGCCTGCTGAAGCAGTGACATCAAAAAGTTTGTATCCCAAATTATACATAAAAAGGCAAAACCGAAGGGAAGTGTATTTGTAATAAGTGAAAAGTGAAATCACTTGAGGAACGGGGGATGCATGAGCATATAGGGTTTATAAACATCAGGGGTGAAGGAGTTACAAAATGAAGAAGATTTTCCAAAGACGACTATGTCATCATTTCCCGGAAACTTTATCATACCCCCGTCAGCGCAAGTATTCACCTGTTGAGGTTGCATTTTGCAAGGTTGAGTTCTGGTCCCATCTTTTAATTGGTCACCACCCGCAAGCCATTACCAAAATTTTAGAGAAAATAATGACGAGAGGGGCAAGGAGGCGGTAGTGAGGGATAACGTCAGACACTTAAGCTGAGACAAGCAAAATTTTTACAACCTAGCTACTTTCTGAATTTTAGAAGTGGAATCGATAAGTGTTACAAGTTTTGGGTAAGTTTAAATTTTTGGGTTTTTTCTCCCGGTATTTATTAGGATGAATACTTAGAAGGGGGGGGCAAACACACACACACACACACACACACACACACACACACAAAAGGGGAAACTGCAATGGATCAGAGAATACCTGACAGGGAGGCAACAACGAGTCATGGACGTAATAAAGAATACGGGGGCACCGTGACGAGCGGGGTCCCACGGGGGTGGGCCCCCAGGACCATGCTATTTTTGGTATAGGGAACGACATGACGGAAGGGGTTAGATTTCAGAAGTGCCCCTTTGTTTCAGAGGGATGTGAAGTTAATGGGGAAATTAAAAATTCGGAGGACCAGGCAGGACTTCAAAAAACCACCCCTGGACACCTGGTCCAAAATGGCTTCTCGAATTTAACCCCGCCAAATGCAAAGTCATGAAGATGGGGAAAGGGGCACAGAAGACCACAGACAGAGCATGGGCTAGGGGGCCAAAGACTGCAAACCTAAATTAAGGAGAAAGATCTTGGGGTAGTAAAAACCCCGAGAAACCCGGAAGCACACATCAATCAGATAACCCCCGAGCTATGGGCGCCTGGAAAAATTTGGAGAACAGCATTCCACACCTTAGTAAGGAATTTCAAGACACTGTACACCGTGTATGTCAGGCCCATACTGGAGTATGCAGCACCTGTTTGGAACCCGTGACTTTGATAAAGCACATCAAGAAAAATAAAAAAGTACAAAGGTTTGGAAAAAGGTTAGTTCCAGAGCTAAGGGGGAAAGTCCTAATGAAGAAAGATTAAGGGGAAAACGGGGCCCGATGACACTAGAAGAGGTCAGGGACATGGGTAACGAATATAAAATAAACTGGAATAGCGGGGGTTACAAAAAGGATGTTCCAGGGGGGGACACAGAAACAAGAGGCCACAATTGGGAAAATTTAAGACACAAATGAGTAGAGAGATAGTAGGAAGTATTTCTTCAGTCATAGAGTTGTTGGGGGAGTGGGAAAAGCCTAAAAAGACGTAGTGGGGGGCAGGAACCATACACAGTTTTAAGACGAGGTTTGATAAAACCATGGAGCGGGGAGAGAGGGGTTTTAGTAGCAAAATGGGAAGAGGCGGGGCCAGGAGCTGACCTGACCCCCCGCAACCACAAATAGGTGAGACAAATAGGTGAGTAAAAACACACATACACACATACACACACACATAAAATACACATAAAACACACACATACACACACATACACACACACACACCCCCAAAGCTAAAGACACAGATGAATCACAGGGTTTGGAAGTATTTCTTTAAACAGAGAAATCAGTAAATGGAATAGGGTTTTGGGGAAACGAAGGGGGGGGATCCATAAGCTTTAAAGAGGTATGATAAAGCTCACGGCCCCGGGGGAGAGGACCTAGAGCGATCAGTGAAGAGGCGGGGCCAGGAGCCGACCCGACCCCCAACCTCAACTGGTGGGGGCCAGGGGAGACATACACACACACACATACACACACACACATAAAACACACACACATAAAACATACACACATACACACACACACACACACACAAAAAACACACACACACACACACACACACAAACACAAAACACACACACACACACACACACACAGGAACAAGCACTTGTAAGCTGTAGTACACACGGGAAACAAAACACACACAGGGTTTTACACCCGTCCCGGGAACGACCACTGGGAAACCCCGGCCCTTTCTCTCTCCCCCCCCTCTCTTCCCCCCCCAGGTAGAGGCCTATCTCTCACCTATCTCACTCTTTTCCTTTTTTCCCCCCCCTCTACCTATCTCTCTTCCCCTCTCCCATCTCTCCCCCAGCATCTCTTCCCCAAAACCCCCCCCAACATCTCTCCCCCTAACATTTTCCCCCCATTTCCCCTCCCTCCCTTTTTCCCCTCTCTCTCCCCCCCCTTTTTTCCCCCTCCCCTTTCCCATCTCTCCCCTCCTCCCCCCTCTCTCCCCCCTAGCCTCTTTCTCCCCCCTCCTCCCCATCTCCCCCCCTTTCCCCCCCCTTCCCCCCTCCCTTCCCCTTTTTCCCCTCTCTCTCTCTCTCCCCCCCTCTCCCTCTCTCTCCCCCCTCTCCCCCCCTCCCCCTCCCCCCTCTCCCCCCCTCTCTCTCTCTCTCTCTCTCTCTCTCTCTCTCTCTCTCTCCTCTCTCTCTCTCTCTCTCTCTCCCTCCCCTCTCTCCCCTCTCTTTTCTCTCTCTCTCTCTCTCTCTCTCTCTCTCTCTCTCTCTCTCCCCCTCTTTCTCCCCTTTTCTTTCCCCCCCATTTTCCCCTCACCCCCCCTTCCCACCCTTCCCCTTCACTCTCTCCCCCCCTCTCTCTCACCTCACCTCTCTTCCCCTTTTTCCCTTTTCACTATCCCCCCCTACCCTTCCCTTCACTTCCCCCCCCCTCTCTCACTCACCTCTTTTCCCCTTCTTCTTAATTCCTCTCTCTTTTTCCTTTTCCCCTTTTCAAAAATATGGTGGGGACTCGCAGGAACCAAGGATCAGATGAGAATGGTTCTGGTAGGGAGGAGTGGATGGAGGAGCAGTGGAAAAGGATGGAACAAGAGTGGGAGAGAAAATTAGGAGAGCTTTCTGAAAAAATGGAGAAAGAGCTCTCTGTGAAATTAGAAAAGAGGTTGGAGAAGGAGACAAAGAATTGGGAGGCACAAGTCGAAACTGCAGTAGCCAAGATAAGGGTCCTAGAAGTTGAGATAAATAGGCTGAAGCGAGTTACAGGGGCAGTGACCAGAGAAAACACAGCATATGAAGCTGCGAGGCCGAACAGGAAGGAAGGAATTATGAATTATGCTAAGGTCATATCAGCCTGCCAAGGAGGGCCAAGGAGTGAAAGGGAAGAACAGCTGGTTGCAGATGGAGAGGGTGATAGGTCGAATGCTGAGGCACAACCATGCTATCAAGAGCCACTGGAAAAATCAAGGGGGAAACTGACCACATACAGGCAGGATCCAGAGTCACAGAGGGTGAGGCAATGGGAGGAGGAAAGGGCAAAATCAGTGTTTATCCATGGGCTTCAGGAGAGAGAGGAAAGGACACACACTGAAAGGCAGCAGGAAGAAAGAAAGGAGATTGAGAAAATCATCACGGAAATAGGTGAAGAGATGGACGAGATTGTAAATTTTCAGAGAATAGGGGGGTACTCGAAGGGGAGAAACCGACCAATCAAGCTGATTCTCAGGACGGAAACAGTGTGGAACAGGATCCTCCAAGAGAAACCACGATTGAAATACTCGGAAGAGTACAAGAGGGTGTTCCTAGACAGAGACAGAACAAAATCAGAACGACAGCAGCTGAGGGAGAGGACAAAAAAGCGAAAGGAGCTAGGAAAAGAGACAAGGATGGAACCAGCAGAGGTCAGTCAGAGCAGAATAGAACAGCAAGGGCAAGCACACACACAACTATTCTCAGAACCATACAACCTATCACACCATCCCAACACACACTACAATCCATACCCACAGCCTCCACCCAACACCGAGCTATAGAATCCCACAGTATGCTACCAGGTCTCCCACCCTCACAGGCCCCCCAAACCACAGTGTTGGAAAGGAAACTGAAGGTATGGTACACAAACACTGATGGAATAACAAATAAGTGGGAGGAGTGGCATGAAAGAGCCAAAGAGGCATCACCGGACATCATAGCTCTCACAGAAACCAAGCTTACAGGTATGATAACAGATACCATCTTTCCAACGGGATATCAAATCCTGAGGAAAGACAGAGGGAACAGGGGGGGTGGAGGAGTGGCATTGCTGATCAAAAATCGCTGGAATTTTGATGAGCTGGAGAGAGGAGACAGCGGAGAAGAAAGTGATTACATAGCGGGAACGCTTCACTCTGGAGGTCCCAAGGTGGTAATAGCAGTGATGTATAACCCACCACAGAACAGCAGGAGGCCAAGGCAAGAGTACGACGAGAGCAATAGAGCGATGGTTGACACACTGGCTACAGTGGCCAGAAGAGCTCATGCATGCAGGGCAAAGCTCCTGATCATGGGTGACTTTAACCACAAGGAGATCGATTGGGAGAACTTGGACCCACATGGGGGCCAAGATACATGGAGGGCTAAGATGATGGAGGTCGTACTGGAAAACTTCATGTACCAACACGTAAGGGACACTACAAGAGAGAGAGGAGAGGATGAACCAGCAAGGCTGGACTTAGTATTCACCTTGAGTAGTGCAGATATCGAGGACATCACATATGAAAGACCCCTTGGGGCCAGTGACCATGTGGTTTTAAGCTTCGAATACACAGTAGAGCTACAAGTGGAGGGAGAAGCAGGAAGGCCAGGACAAATGAAGCCAAACTACAAGAAAGGGGACTACACAGGAATGAGGAACTTCCTGAACGGGGTTCAGTGGGACAGAGAACTGGCAGGGAAGCCAGTTAATGAGATGATGGAATATGTAGCAACAAAATGCAAGGAGGCTGAGGAGAGGTTTGTACCCAAGGGTAACAGAAATAATGAAAAAGCCAGGATGAGCCCATGGTTTACCCAAAGGTGCAGGGAGGCAAAAACCAAGTGTGCTTGGGAATGGAAGAAATATAGAAGGCAAAGGACCCAGTAGAATAAGGAGAGCAGTCGTAGAGCCAGAAACGAATATGCACAGATAAGAAGGGAGGCCCAAAGACAATATGAAAATGACATAGCAGCAAAAGCCAAATCTGACCCGAAACTGTTGTACAGCCACATCAGGAGGAAAACAACAGTCAAGGACTAGGTAATCAGGCTAAGGAAGGAAGGAGGAGAGACAACAAGAAATGACCGTGAAGTATGTGAGGAACTCAACAAGAGATTCAAAGAAGTGTTCACAGAGCAGACAGAAGGGGCTCCAGAAAGACGGAGAGGTGGGGCACACCACCATGTGCTGGACACAGTGCACACAACCGAGGAAGAAGTGAAGAGGCTTCTGAGTGAGCTAGATACCTCAAAGGCAATGGGGCCAGATAACATCTCCCCATGGGTATTGAGAGAGGGAGCAGAGGCGCTATGTGTACCCCTAACAACAATATTCAATACAGGGAGATTGCCTGAGGCATGGAAGACAGCAAATGTAGTCCCAATCTTTAAAAAAGGAGACAGACATGAAGCATTAAACTACAGACCAATGTCACTAACATGTATAGTATGCAAAATCATGGAGAAGATTATCAGGAGAAGAGTGGTGGAACACCTAGAAAGGAACGATCTCATCAACAGCAGCCAACACGGTTTCAGGGACGGGAAATCCTGTGTCACAAACCTACTGGAGTTTTATGACATGGTGACAGCAGTAAGACAAGAGAGAGAGGGGTGGGTGGATTGCATATTCTTGGACTCCAAGAAGACGTTTGACACAGTTCCACACAAGAGATTGGTGCAAAAACTGGAGGACCAAGCAGGGATAACAGGGAAGGCACTACAATGGATCAGGGAATACTTGTCAGGAAGACAGCAGCGAGTCATGGTACGTGGCGAGGTGTTAGAGTGGGCACCTGTGACCAGCGGGGTCCCACAGGGGTCAGTCCTAGGACCAGTGCTGTTTCTGGTATTTGTGAACGACATGACGGAAGGAATAGACTCTGAGGTGTCCATGTTTGCAGATGACGTGAAGTTGATGAGAAGAATTCACTCGATCGAAGACCAGGCAGAACTACAAAGGGATCTGGACAGGCTGCAGACCTGGTCCAGCAATTGGCTCCTGGAGTTCAATCCCACCAAGTGCAAAGTCATGAAGACTGGGGAAGGGCAAAGAAGACCGCAGACGGAGTACAGTCTAGGGGGCCAGAGACTACAAACATCACTCAAGGAAAAAGATCTTGGGATGAGTATAACACCAGGCACATCTCCTGAAGCGCACATCAACCAAATAACTGCTGCAGCATATGGGCGCCTAGCAAACCTCAGAACAGCATTCCGACATCTTAATAAGGAATCATTCAGGACCCTGTACACCGTGTACGTTAGGCCCATATTGGAGTATGCGGCACCAGTTTGGAACCCACACCTAGCCAAGCACATAAAGAAACTAGAGAAAATGCAAAGGTTTGCAACAAGACTAGTCCCAGAGCTAAGAGGTATGTCCTACCAGGAGAGGTTAAGGGAAATCAACCTGACGACACTGGAGGACAGGAGAGATAGGGGGGACATGATAACGACATACAAAATACTGAGAGGAATTGACAAGGTGGACAAGGACAGGATGTTCCAGAGATTGGACACAGTAACACGGGGACACAGTTGGAAGTTGAAGACGCAGAAGAATCACAGGGATCTTAGGAAGTACTTCTTCAGCCACAGAGTAGTCAGTAAGTGGAATAGTTTGGGAAGCGATGTAGTGGAGGCAGGATCCATACATAGATTTAAGCAGAGGTATGATAAAGCTCACGGCTCAGGGAGAGTGACCTAGTAGCGATCAGTGAAGAGGCGGGGCCAGGAGCTCGGACTCGACCCCCGCAACCTCAACTAGGTGAGTACAACTAGGTGAGTACACACACTCACACACACAAGCACACAAACACACACACACACACACACACACACACACACACACAAACACACAAACACACACACACACACAAACACACACACACACAAACACACACACACAAACACACACACACACACACACACACACACACACACACACACACACACACACACACACACACACACACACACACACACACAAAACACACACACACACACACACACACACACACACACACACACACACACACACACACACACACACACACACACACACACACACACACACACACACACACACACACACACACACACACACACACACACACACAGATGGTACAAAGGCGAAAGGAGGAAAGAGAGGGGATGGAGAAGACAGACAGGAGATCCCAGACCCAGGAAGATCAAATACAGCCTCCCTCACAACTTCCTATAGAAGCCTCCCAACCAGGTCAACCCCAGTGCAACCAAACACTCTAAACCAAAACACCCATGCCACATCCAATGCCCCCACCCACTGCATTACAAACTCCACCCCCACAGCAATCACCCATAGATCCTTATCAGGTCTCCCAATTCCCCAACCCCAATATACCTCCCAGACCACAGTCTTAGAAAAGAAGTTGAAGGCGTGGTATACAAATGCAGATGGAATAACAAACAAGTATGAGGAGTGGCACGAAAGAATCAAAGAGACATCCCCAGACATAATAGCACTCACAGAAACAAAACTCACCAGAATAATAACAGATTCAATCTTTCCATCCGGATATCAAATCCTCAGGAAAGACAGAGGGAGGAGAGGGGGAGGATGAGTTGCACTGCTCATTAAAAACCAGTGGGGTTTTGAGAAAATGGAAGGAATGGATGACACGGACGAAAGGGACTACTTAGTATTAACAATCCAGTCTGAGGGACATGAGGTGATAATTGCAGTAATGTACAACCCACCACAGAACTGCAGGAGGCCAAGAGAAGAATATGATGAGAGCAACAGAGCAATGGTCGACACAATAGCCGAGGTGGCCAGGAGAGCACACATGGGGGGAGCAAAGTTACTAGTTATGGGTGATTTCAATCACAAGGAGATTGACTGGGAAAACCTGGAGCCCCATGGGGGTCCTGAAACATGGAGAGCCAAGATGATGGATGTGGTACTGGAAAACCTCATGCATCAACATGTTAGAGACACTACCAGAGAGAGAGGAGAGGGTGAACCAGCAAGACTGGACCTTGTATTCACCTTGAGTAGTTCGGACATCGAGGATATCATGTATGAAAGCCCCCTGGGAGCTAGTGATCATGTGGTTCTGTGCTTCGACTACATAGTTGAGCTCCAAGTGGAGAGAGTAGCAGGAATAGGTTGGGAAAAACCAAACTACAAAAGGGGGAACTACTCAGGCATGAGGAACTTCCTTCAAGACATTCAGTGGGAGAGGGAACTGACAGGAAAACCAGTACAAGAAATGATGGACTATGTGGCAACAAAATGCAAGGAGGCAGAGGAGAGGTTTGTTCCCAAGGGAAACAGAAATAATGGGAAGAACAGAACGAGTCCCTGGTTCACCCAAAGGTGTAGGGAGACAAAAACTAGGTGTACTAGAGAATGGAAAAGGTACAGAAGACAGAGAACTCAGGAAAATAAAGAGATTAGCCGAAGAGCCAGAAACGAATATGCACAGATAAGAAGGGAGGCTCAGCGACAACATGAAAATGACATAGCATCGAAAGTCAAGACTGACCCGAAGCTGTTGTACAGCCACATCAGGAGGAAAACAACAGTTAAGGACCAGGTAATCAGACTGAGGAAGGGTGATGGGGAATTCACAAGAAACGACCGAGAGGTATGTCAGAAGCTCAACACGAGATTTAAAGAAGTATTTACAGTGGAAACCAGTAGGACTCCAGGAAATCAGAGCAGGGGGGTACACCAACAAGTGCTGGATGAGGTACATATAACCAAGGAGGAGGTGAAGAAGCTGCTATGCGAACTTGACACCTCAAAGGCGGTGGGACCAGACAACATCTCTCCATGGGTCCTTAAAGAGGGAGCAGAGATATTGTGTGTGCCAGTAACAAAGATATACAACACATCATTTGAAACTGGGCAACTCCCTGAGGTATGGAAGAAGGAAAATGTAGTCCCAATTTTTAAAAAGGGAGACAGACATGAGGCACTAAACTACAGACCTGTATCACTAACGTGTATAGTATGCAAGGTCATGGAGAAGATCATCAGGAGGAGAGTGGTGGAGCACCTGGAAAGAAACAAGTGTATAATTGACAACCAGCACGGTTTCAGGGAAGGAAAATCCTGTGTCACAAACCTACTAGAGTTTTATGACAAGGTGACAGAAGTAAGACAAGAGAGAGAGGGGTGGATCGACTGCATTTTTTTGGACTGCAAGAAGGCCTTCGACACAGTTCCTCACAAGAGGTTACTGCAAAAGCTAGAGGATCAGGCACACATAACATGAAAGGCACTGCAGTGGATCAGAGAATACCTGATAGGAAGGCAACAACGAGTCATGGTACGTGACGAGGTGTCAGAGTGGGTGCCTGTGACAAGCGGGGTTCCACAGGGGTCAGTCCTAGGATCTGTGCTGTTCTTGGTATATGTGAACGACATAACGGAAGGGATAGACTCAGAAGTGTCCTTGTTTGCAGATGATGTGAAGTTAATGAGAAGAATCTAATCGGATGAGGATCAGGCATGACTACAAAGAGACCTGGACAGGCTACAAGCCTGGTCCAGCAACTGGCTCCTTGAGTTTAACATAAGAACATAAGAACGAAGGAACACTGCAGCAGGCTTACTGGCCCATGCGAGGCAGGTCCAAGTCTCCTACCGGCTTAAGCCAATGCACCCAACCTAGTCAGGTCAGGTCACATTGACTTATAGTGGTGACCGTGTACTTAGCTCTGTGAAGACCTGTTTGCGCGCTCTCTACGAATTGAAGCAAGATGCCCTCCATCGAGCAACTTTACCAATAGCTTAAGGAAGAATTGAGGATGGCGAAGATGGAGATTCGGCGACTGACCGAGGAAAACAAGAAGATGCGTAGTAGTCCTCCTGTTCTGAGTCCTCAGGTCAAGAAAGGAAACTGGTCAGTGGCTGGACAGCAGGGAACGAAGTTGACGATCAAGAAGACGAATGGAAAGGTAGAAACGATGAAGAAGAAAGAGACTGCCGTGGAAACTGTTGTGGAAACATCTAATACATTCTCAGTGCTACCCGACGAATGTGAGTCGACTACTGGGAACGTCACGACGAACGACACCAAGGAAGGTAAGAATATTGTT
Organism: Cherax quadricarinatus; assembly: GCF_038502225.1. NCBI lineage: Eukaryota > Metazoa > Arthropoda > Malacostraca > Decapoda > Parastacidae > Cherax > Cherax quadricarinatus. Next base: position 1,855,161 of record NC_091308.1, read on the forward strand.
GTTGTTGGGGATAGCCAAGTTAGGTATATGGATAGGGCATTCTGCTTGAAGGACAGGAGTAGGAGACAGAGGGTTTGCTTTCCTGGGGCTGGGATGGAGGATATTGTTAGCCGTCTGGATGACATCATGAGAGGTAATGGGAGCAATCCTATTATCTGTCTCAGTGCTGGAGGCAACGATGTTGGCAGACGTAGGAGTGAAGACCTGATTAGCAGGTATAGGTCAGCAATAGAAATAATTAGGAGGAAGGGTGGGAACCCTGTCATATGTGGTATTTTGCCAAGGAGAGGAGTTGGAAATGAATGGTTGTCCAGGGCAATTGGTGTCAATTGCTGGCTGGACAAATACTGTAAGGAAAATGCGGTAACATTCATTGACAACTGGGACCTCTTCTATGGCAGAAATGACATGTATGCCAGGGATGGGGTTCACTTATCTAGGTCTGGGGTGGGAGCACTGGCAACTGCAGTGGAGGGAGCTGTTAGGACTTTAAACTAGGAATAGTTAGTGGTATGGGTTTTGGCAGGAAAACAGTGAAGTCCCAGTGTAGTAATATTATGAGTTCTAGGGGAACTAGTAATAAGCAGAACGAGGTAGATATTGAAAAGCCAGTGACACTTGGTGATAAGGACAGTAATAGGTTTAGTAGAAAAACAGAAATGAGCAGGAAGGGTAAAGAGAAAGGAGAGTCTTTCAATGTTTATTATGCTAATAGCCGTAGTGCTAGGAATAAGATGGACTAGTTGAGATTAGTTGCTAGTGCAGGTAACATTGATGTATTTGCCTTAACCGACACGTGGTTTAATTCAAAAAGTCGGGACATGGCTGCGGAATGTCACATTCAAGGTTTTAAATTGTTCCAAGTAGATAGAAGTATCGGGAAGGGGGGTGGGGTGGCATTGTATGTCCGAGATCGCTTGAACTGTTGCATAAAAACGGGTATTAAGTCTGAAGTAACACATACAGAGTCTGTTTGGATAGAATTTTCAGAGGGGCATGAAAAACTGATTTTAGGAGTGATATACCGTCCCCCAAACTTAGATAGGGACCAAGGGAGACTACTATGGGAGGAAATTGTTAAGGCCACAAGGCACGATAATGTAGTAATTCTAGGAGACTTTAACTTTAGTCATATTGATTGGAATTTCTTGACTGGGAATTTAGAATCATACGACTTCTTAGAAGTAGTTCAGGATTGTTTTTTGAAGCAGTTTGTGACAGAACCTACAAGGGGAAATAACCTGCTTGACTTAGTTCTGGCAAACAATGAATCCCTTGTTAATAATTTAGAAATTTCAGAGGAACTGGGTGCTAGCGACCACAAATCAATTACATTTAGCATTGAATGGAAGTACGATAGTAGCGATAACTCAGTAACAGTCCCAGATTTTCGCTTAGCAGATTACGATGGGCTTAGAGAACACTTATCATCTGTTGACTGGGGTAACGAAGAGAGCTATCAATATGACAGTTTTCTGAACACTATACATGCTGCTCAAAGAACGTTTATCCCATATAAAGAAATTAGATCAAATAGAAATGACCCAAAATGGATGAATAATAGGCTGAAATATCTACTAGGGCATAAGAAAGGAATTTATAGGCGTATCAAAAGAGGTGAGGGTCATCTTATGAATCAGTATATTGACATTAAGAGGGACATTAAAAAGGGGATAAGAAAAGCTAAAAGGGACTATGAAATTAAAGTTGCTAGGGATTCTAAAACTAACCCAAAAAGTTTTTTCCAGGTCTATAGAACAAAAGTTAGAGATAAGATAGGTCCCCTTAAAAATAACTATGGGCATCTTACTGACAAAGAGAATGAAATGTGCTCGATTTTAAATAATTATTTTCTCTCGGTTTTTACACAGGAAGACACTAACAATATTCCAGTAATTAATTTTTATAGTGGGCTAGAAGAAGATAAATTATGTAACATCACAGTCACTAGTGAAATGGTTGTGAAGCAGATAGACAGACTGAAGCAAAATAAGTCGCCGGGTCCTGATGAGGTTTTTTCAAGGGTTCTTAAGGAATGCAAAATGGAACTCTGTGAACCATTAACTAATATTTTTAATTTATCTCTTCAAACAGGTGTAGTGTCTGATATGTGGAAGATGGCTAATGTAATTCCTATTTTTAAAACAGGGGACAAGTCGTTACCGTCAAATTACCGCCCAATAAGCCTGACCTCAATTGTAGGCAAATTACTAGAGTCAATTATAGCTCAGATTATAAGAAGCCATCTCGATAAGCATAGCTTGATTAATGATACTCAGCATGGATTCACAAGAGGCCGGTCTTGTCTAACTAATTTATTAACTTTCTTCAGTAAAGCTTTTGAGGCTGTTGGCCACTGTAAAGAATTTGATATTATTTACTTAGATTTTAGTAAGGCTTTTGATAGAGTTCCGCACCAAAGACTTAAATAAAGTGGCAGCTCATGGCATTGGGGGAAAAGTGCTCTCGTGGATCGAGTCATGGCTCACTGACAGGAAGCAGAGAGTGTCCATAAATGGGGTTAAATCCGAGTGGGGATCTGTAACAAGTGGCGTTCCACAGGGATCAGTCTTGGGCCCGTTGTTGTTTATAATATATATCAATGATCTTGATGAGGGAATTACTAGTGATATGAGCAAATTCGCCGATGACACAAAGATAGGTAGGATAATTGATTCAAACGTAGATGTTATGGAACTTCAGGAGGATTTAAACAAACTCTATTCTTGGTCAGAAAAGTGGCAGATGCAGTTCAATGTAGATAAATACAAGGTTCTGAAGCTCATAAGTGTCCATAACCCTAGCACTTATAAGTTAAATGATGTAGAACTTAGCCACACAGATTGCGAAAAGGACTTTGGGGTTATGGTGAGCAGCAACCTTTAACCAAGACAGCAATGCCTAAGTGTACGTAATAAGGCAAATAGATTACTGGGATTTATATCAAGAAGTGTAAGCAACAGAAGTCCAGAGGTCATACTGCAGCTTTATACATCATTAGTAAGGCCTCACCTAGATTATGCAGCTCAATTCTGGTCTCCATATTACAGAATGGACATAAATTCGTTAGAAAACATTCAGCGTAGGATGACTAAATTAATACATAGCATTAGAAATTTTCCTTATGAAGAAAGATTGAAGACTCTTAAGTTACATTCACTTGTTAGACGAGGAATGAGGGGAGACCTGATCGAAGTGTATAAGTGGAAGATAGGTATTAATAAAGGGGATATTAATAAGGTCTTGAGGATATCTCTCCAAGAGAGAACCCGCAGTAATGGATTTAAATTAGATAAGTTTAGATTTAGAAAGGACACAGGAAAGTATTGGTTTGGAAATAGGGTAGTTGATGAGTGGAACAGTCTACCTAGTTGGGTTACTGAGGCTGGGACTTTGGGTAGTTTCAAATTTAGGTTGGATAAGTACATGAGTGGGAGGGGTTGGATTTGAGTGGGACTTGCACATCAGAGCAGAGTTCTTACCTCTCCTAGTGGCCTACGTCTCACCTCTTGGCGCTATAAAAAGCTCCATCCTGTCACTTCTTCCCCATATTGTTTCATACTATGGAACAATGCTCTTCTCCAGACTGAGGGACTGACCACCTCAAAACTTTAAGGGTGATGGACTGATTACATCGTCTTCAAGTATCTTCTGCTTCTATCAACTTTTCTGTACTTGACTGAAGAAGCCTACTGTGTAGGCGAAACGTTTCATAATAAAGATACCTAACTGTTGCATATGTGTCTTACCTAACAACCTGTCGGTATTTTATACCATTTTAATGTTCAATCTGTCAGACACTGCAACACAAGGGTATCTTGGTACAGACCTGCTATCAACTTCGACAACTTCCACTAGTGAGAGGGGCTGGATTTGAGAGGGACCTGACCTTTCAACATCTGAGTTCTTACCTCTCCTAGTGGCCTACGTCTCACCTCTTGGCGCTATAAAAAGCTCCATCCTGTCACTTCTTCCCCATATTGTTTCATACTATGGAACAATGCTCTTCTCCAGACTGAGGGACTGACCACCTCAAAACTTTAAGGGTGATGGACTGATTACATCGTCTTCAAGTATCTTCTGCTTCTATCAACTTTTCTGTACTTGACTGAAGAAGCCTACTGTGTAGGCGAAACGTTTCATAATAAAGATACCTAACTGTTGCATATGTGTCTTACCTAACAACCTGTCGGTATTTTATACCATTTTAATGTTCAATCTGTCAGACACTGCAACACAAGGGTATCTTGGTACAGACCTGCTATCAACTTCGACAACTTCCACTAGTGAGAGGGGCTGGATTTGAGAGGGACCTGACCTTTCAACATCTGAGTTCTTACCTCTCCTAGTGGCCTACGTCTCACCTCTTGGCGCTATAAAAAGCTCCATCCTGTCACTTCTTCCCCATATTGTTTCATACTATGGAACAATGCTCTTCTCCAGACTGAGGGACTGACCACCTCAAAACTTTAAGGGTGATGGACTGATTACATCGTCTTCAAGTATCTTCTGCTTCTATCAACTTTTCTGTACTTGACTGAAGAAGCCTACTGTGTAGGCGAAACGTTTCATAATAAAGATACCTAACTGTTGCATATGTGTCTTACCTAACAACACATCAGAGCTTATTTCTTGAGTAGCATTGAAAATTAGGTTGGTCAAATGTTTTGTTAGTGGGATGAATTGTAAAGGACCTGCCTAGTATGGGCCAACCGGCCTGTTGCAGTGTTCCTCCTTTCTTATGTTCTTATGTTCTTATGTAACCCATACTTTCCTATATCCTTTCTGAATCTGAATTTTTCCAACTTAAAACCATTGCTGCGAGTCCTGTCTAGGCTAGATATTTTCAGGACACTATTTACATCCCCTTTATTTATTCCTGTCTTCCATTTATACACCTCAATCATATCCCCCCTAATTCTACGTCTTTCTAGAGTGTGCAGATTCAGGGCCCTTAGTCTATCCTCATAGGGAAGGTTTCTGATACATGGGATCAACTTTGTCATCCTTCTATGTACATTTTCCAGGGCATTTACATCCATTCTGTAATACGGTGATCAAAACTGTGCAGCATAATCTAAATGAGGCCTAACCAAGGATGTATAGAGTTGAAGAACAACCTGAGGACTCCTATTATTTATGCTTCTTGATATAAAGCCAAGGATTCTATTAGCTTTATTGCGAACACTTATGCACTGTTGTCTTGGTTTCAGATTACTGCTAACCAGAACTCCTAAATCTTTTTCGCAATCCGTAATATTAAGATCTACATTATTTAGTTTATATGTGGCATGGTTATTGTCCTGTCCAACATTTAGAACTTTGCATTTGTCAATATTAAACTGCACCTGCCACTTCTCCGACCACTGCATCAGTCTATTCAAATCTTCCTGGAGTGCTCTAATGTCCTCGTCAGAATGAATTCGACGGCCTATTTTGGTATCATCTGCAAACTTGCCGATGTCGCTCTTGATGCCCTCATTTATGTCGTTTATGTAGATTGTGAACAACAGGGGGCCCAACACTGACCCCTGTGGAACACCGCTCGTGACGCTTCCCCACTCTGATTTCTCCCCATTTATGCAAACTCTCTGCTGCCTATTTGTCAATCATGCCTCTATCCAGGAAAAAATTTCTCCTCCTATTCCATGTGCCTTAATTTTCCTCAATAGTCTCTGATGTGGGACCCTGTCAAAAGCCTTACTGAAGTCCATATACACAATATCATATTCATTACCATGATCTACCTCCTCAAATGCCTTAGTGAAAAAAGTTTATAAATTCGTAAGGCAGGAACGCCCCTTTGTAAAACCATGCTGAGATTCGTTGATTAATTTATGCTTTTCAAGGTGGCTACGAACTGCCTCGGCAATTATTGATTCCATAAATTTTCCCACTATGGAGGTTAGGCTTATTGGTCTATAGTTCGAAGCTAAGGACCTGTCACCTGCTTTGAAAATAGGTATCACATTTGCCATTTTCCACTTATCTGGCACCATGCCAGTTTGTAGTGATATGTTGAAAAGATTAGCCAAAGGTTTGCTAAGCTCCTCTTTACATTCCTTTAGAACCCTTGCATACAGTTCATCAGGGCCTGGGGATTTGTTAGGTTTTAATTTATCTATTTGCCTAAGGACCATGTCACTTGTGACCCTAATCGTGCATAGTTTATCGTCCTGTTCTACATAATTTATCATTTCTGGAATATCGCTGGTATCCTCCTGTGTAAAAACTGAGAGGAAGTATGTGTTAAAAATTCTACACATTTCCTCATCACTGTCAGTGAGCTGACCCGAGGAACTTTTGAGTGGGCCTATCTTGTCCCTGATCTTACTTCTGTATACCTGAAAGAATCCTTTTGGGTTAGTCTTCGATTCTCTTGCAACTTAAACCTCATAATCTCTTTTTGCTTTTCTAATTCCCTTTTTTATTTCTCTTTTTAATTTAATATATCGATTTCTTAATTGCCCCTCTCCTCGTTTGATTTGCCTATATATGCCTCTCTTTTGACCAATCAGATATTTTAATCTATTGTTCATCCATTTAGGATCATTTTTGTTTGATCTGATTTCGCTAGTTGGAACATAATTTGACTGAGCAGCTAGAACTATGCCCTGGAAAGCGTCATATTGGCAACCATCACCACCTACCTGACCCTTAGTCAGGTCATTCCAGTTCAGCCCACCTAAGTAATTTTTCAGTCCTATGAAATCAGCCAAGCGAAAGTCAGGGACGGAGACTTGATTGCCATTATTAGGGGAATTCCATGATATATTAAAACTGAGTGATTTGTGATCACTTTCCCCAAGCTCATCATTAACCTCAAGATTATTAATTAGTGTTTCCCTACTGGCAAGAACCAAGTCAAGGAGGTTATTTACCCTAGTTGGCTCTGTCACAAACTGTTTTAAGAAACAATCCTGGATCGTATCAAGAAAGTCACCTGACTCTAAATTTCCTGTCAAATTGCTCCAGTCAATCTGTCTATAGTTGAAATCTCCCATTAGCACAACATTTTCGTATGTAGATGCCTTACGAATTTCGTCCCATAGAAGTTTACTGCACTCCCTATCAAGATTTGGGTCTCTGTAAATCACACCCAAAATTAGTTTTTCTCGGCCCTCGAGAAGCTGTAACCAAACAGATTCAATGGCTGACGCTTCTAATTTTATATCTTGTCTAACACAACAATTTAAATTGTCTCTGACATACATCGCTACTCCACCACCCTTCCTGTTGACCCTGTCAGTGTGGAATAATTTATAGACATGTATGTGACATTCAGAGGGCATCTCTCTATCTTTCAGATTGAGCTAGGTCTCTGTTATAGCAATAATAGCTATGTTTCCTGCACTTGCAATTAATCTTAGCTCATCTATCTTATTTCTTACACTCCTGCTATTAGTATAGTAAACCTTAAGGGAGCTAGTCCCTTGCTGCCCTCTGCTGTCCCCCTTTGTTTGCTGACCTGATCTATTGTCTTTATTTATAACTTCATGCTGAATGCCTTTTATACATTTACTGTTTCCAACCCTAGTGTTGCAACCTGCTTGTTTCCCACACACACCCATACCTCTATCTTCTATCAGTTTAAAATCATAGGCATTTCACCAATGGCCTTCTCAATTGAGTTTGCAAGTGCTACCACCCCAGCCCCAGAGAGATGTACCCCATCCCTTGCATACATATCATGTTTGCCATAAAAGTTGTTCCAGTTGTCAATGAATGGGATTTTTAAGTTCCTTGCAGTATCTGTCTAGCCAGCAATTTACACCAATTGCCCTAGACAACCATTCATTTCCTACTCCCCTTCTAGGCAAGATGCTACATATGATTGGGACCCCTCCCTTAGACTTAATGAAATCTATAGCTGACCTGTACTTATCTAGCAGCTCTTCTCTCCTACCCTTCCCAATATCATTTCCACCAGCACTGAGACAGATAATGGGCTTGTTCCCATTACCTGACATGATATTATCCAGCCTGTTAACTATGTCCCCAACACCAGCTCCAGGGAAGCACACTCTATCTCTCATCTTCTTATTCCTATTACAAAAAGCACGGTCAATATATCTTACCTGAGAGTCACCAACCACAAGAATGCGCTTACCTCTGTTAGCAGGGGCAGTAGTACCCTTACCTTCACTGGCCACTGAAGTACATTCATCTTGAAGAACAGAGAAGCGATTTCCTACCTTCAGATCTTCACTCTTAACTTTCCTTATTCTAATTCTCCTCCCATTACTGGTTACCACTCGCCACTTGTAGCAGGTGCTGGACTGAACCTCACTGCTGGTAGCCGTTGCTACCTCCCCACCTACAGCCTCCTCACAGCGAGAGACAGACTACACCTCACTGCTAGAAGTCTCATTCCCCACAACTCCAGCCACCTCACACTCTCTCCCAGACCCATTGAGGTGGACCTTCAGCCTCCTAATCTCCTCCTGGAGAAGCAAGACCTCCTCCTTCAACTCTCCAACCTCAATTTTTAAAACACTGCAGAAGCAAGCCATGCTTTGTAACCGTCCACGCTAATCCCCAAAGCAGCTCAGGGTCTGTGACCTCACGTGACGACTGACCACTGACCACTGACGACTGACCACTGACCACCAAATGCAAAGTCATGAAGATTGGGGAAGGGCAAAGAATTCCGCAGACACAATATAGTTTAGATGGCCAAAGACTGCAAACCTCACTCAAGGAAAAAGATCAGGGGGTGAGTATAACACCGAGTATATCTCCTGAGGCGCACATCAATCAGATAACTGCTGCAGCATACGGGCGCCTGGCAAACCTACGGATAGCGTTCGGATACCTCAGTAAGGATTCGTTCAAGTCTCTGTATACCATTTACGTCAGGCCCATACTGGAGTATGCAGCACCAGTTTGGAATCCACACCTAGTCAAGCACGTCAAGAAATTAGTGAAAGTGCAAAGGTTTGCAACAAGACTAGTCCCAGAGCTACGGGGATTGTCCTACGAAGAAAGGTTGAGGGAAATCGGCCTGACGACACTGGAGGACAGGAGGGTCAGGGGAGACATGATAACGACATATAAAATACTGCGCTTAATAGACACGGTGGACAAAGACGGGATGTTCCAGAGAAGGGACACATACACAAGAGGTCACAATTGGAAGTTGAAGACTCAGATGAATCAAAGGGATGTTAGGAAGTATTTCTTCAGTCATAGAGTAGTCAGGCCATGGAATAGCCTAGAAAGTGACGTAGTGGAGGCGGGAACCATACATAGTTTTAAGGTGAGGTATGATAAAGCTCATGGGGCAGGGAGAGAGAGGACCTAGTAGCAATCAGCGATGAGGCGGGCCAGGAGCTATGACTCGACCCCTGCAACCACAAATAGGTGAGTACACACACACACACACACACACACACACACATATATATATATATATATATATATATATATATATATATATATATATATATATATATATATATATATATATATATATATATATATATATATATATATATATATATATATGTCGTGCCGAATAGGCAGAATTTGCCATCTTGGCTTAAATAGCAACGCTCATCTTGCTATATAGGACAAGTGAAAATTTGTGTATGCAATAATTTCGCCAAAATCATTCTGAACCTAACGAAAAAAATATATTTCACTGTGTTTGTTTAGTATTAAATTATTGTAAACAAATCTAAAATACATTTAGTTGGGTTAGGCTAAAATAAATTGTTCTTGTTATAATAAGGTTAGGTAAGTTTTCTAAGATTCTTTTGGTGCAAAATTAATTTTTTTTACATTAACGTTAATTAAAAAAATATATCTTTAAACGTATAAGAGAAAATTTCAGAAAGGACTTAATTTTAAATGAGTTCTTGCTAATTGACCAGTTTTACATATTCGGCACGACATATATATATATATATATATATATATATATATATATATATATATATATATATATATATATATATATATATATATATATATATATATATATATATATATATATATATATATATATATATATATATATATATATATATATATATATATATATATATATATATATATATATATATGTCGTGCCGAATAGGCAGAACTTGCGATCTTGGCTTAAATAGCAACGCTCATCTTGCTATATAGGACAAGTGAAAATTTGTGTATGCAATAATTTCGCCAAAATCATTCTGAATCTAACGAAAAAAATATATTTCACTGTGTTTGTTTAGTATTAAATTATTGTAAACTTATATAAAATATATTTAGTTGGGTTAAGCTAAAATAAATTGCTCTTGTTGTAATAAGGTTAGGTAAGTTTTCTAAGATTCTTTTGGTGCAAAATTAAAAATTTCTACATTAACATTAATGAAAAAAATATATCTTTAAACGTATAAGAGAAAATTTCAAAAATGACTTAATTTTAAGTGAGTTCTTGCTAATTGACCAGTTTTACATATTCGGCACGACATATATATATATATATATATATATATATATATATATATATATATATATATATATATATATATATATATATATATATTTATATTTATATATATATATATATATGCAAAACAACCACCTGTTTACTGTGATCTTATTGCATATATATATATATATATATATATATATATATATATATATATATATATATATATATATATATATATATATATATATATATATATATATATATATAACAACACTGCACTAGCCAAGGAGTCGAACCCATGCTATTTTGGCTGGCCTCATGGTGAGAAAAAACGCATGACGCTTTAGACCACTAGATCACACAATCCTTAACAATGGTGCATCCAGCCAAGCTTGATGTTGTACTCACCATCGAAGGACATACGGTGGTGTGGACGCCTCTGAGCTAATTTCACTCTACTCCCTGTTTGTGTATTATCTCAACAAGCAGTATATTATATTATTGTAACCACGAAACGAGTGGTATTGATCAGTAACAACACCACCACCGTATGTCCTTCGATGGTGAGTACAACATCTAGCTTGACTGGAAGCACCATTGTTAATTATTGTGTGGTCTAGTGGTCTAAAGCGTCATGCGTTTTCTCTCACCATGAGGTGGGCCAAAATAGCATGGGTTCGACTCCTTTGCTAGTGCAGTGTTGTTATTGATCAATACCACTCGTTTCGTGGTTACAATATATATATATATATATATATATATATATATATATATATATATATATATATATATATATATATATGTCGTGCCGAATATGCAAACCTGGTTAATTAGCAAGAACTCATTTAAAATTAAGTCCTTTCAAAAATTTTCTCATATACGTTTAAAGATATATTTTTTTCATTAATGTTAATGTAAAAATTTTTAATTTTGCAGCAAAAGAATCTTAGAAAACTTATCTAACCTTATTATAACAAGAACAATTTATTTTAGCCTAACCCAACTAAATATATTTTAGATTTGTTTACAATAATTTAATACTAAACAAACACAGTGAAATATATTTTTTTCGTTAGGTTCAGAATAATTTTGGCGAAATTATTGCATACACAAATTTTCGCTTGTCCTATATGGCAAGACGAGCGTTGCTATTTAAGCCAAGATCGCAAGTTCTGCCTATTCGGCACGACATATATATATATATATATATATATATATATATATATATATATATATATATATATATATATATATATATATATATATACATGTATATATATAGTTATTATTGAAAGAATTAAGAGTAAGACGCTGAGTAGGATAGTAGATGAACAAGGAGGCTTTTGGAAAGGTAGGGGGTGTGTAGACCAAGTGTTTACTGTGAAACAAATAGGTGAACAGTATTTAGATAAGGCTAAAGAGGTTTTTGTGGAATTTATGGATTTGGAAAAGGCGTATGACAGGGTGGATAAGGGGGCAATGTGGCAGATGTTGCAGGTGTATGGTGTAGGAGGTAGGTTACTGAAAGCAGTCAAGAGTTTTTATGAGGATAGTGAGGCTCAGGTTAGAGTATGTAGGAAAGAGGGAGATTATTTCCCAGTAAAAGTAGACCTTAGACAAGGATATATGATGTCACCGTGGTTGTTCAATATATTTATAGATGGGGTTGTAAGAGAAGTGAATGCGAGGGTCTTGGCAAGAGGTGTGGAGTTAAAAGATAAAGAATCAAATACAAAATGGGAGTTGTTACAGTTGCTTTTTGCTGATGACACTGTGCTTTTGGGAGATTCTGAAGAAAAGTTGCAGAGGTTGGTGGATGAATTTGGCAGGGTATGTAAATTACAAGTGAATATAGGAAAGAGTAAGGTGATGCTGTTAAAAAGACTAGGTGATGAAAGACTGGATATCAGATTGGATGGAGATTATATGGAGGTGAACGTATTCAGATATTTGGGAGTGGACGTGTCAGCAGATGGGTCTGTGAAAGATGAGGTGAATCATAGAACTGATGAGGGGAAAAGGGTGAGCAGTGCAATTAGGAGTCTGTGGAGACAAAGAACTTTGTCCTTGGAAGCAGAAAGGGAAATGTGTGATAGTATACTTGTACCAACACTCTTGTGCGGGTGTGATGCATGGGTGATGAATGTTGCAACGAGAACAAGGCTGGAGGCAATGGAGATGTCATGTCTGAGGGCAATGTGTGGTGTGAATATAATGCAGAGAATTCGTAGGTTGAAAGTTAGGAGGAGGTGTGGAATTGCCAAAACTGTTGTCCAGAGGGCTGAGGAGGGGTTGTTGAGGTGGTTCGGACATGTAGAGAGAATGGAGCTAAACAGAATGACTTCGAGAGTGTATAAATCTGTAGTAGAGTGAAGGCGGGGTAGGGGTCGGCCTAGGGAATGTTGGAGGGCGGGGGTAAAGGAGGTTTTGTGTGCGAGGGGCTTGGACTTCCAGCAAGCATGCGTGAGCGTATTTAATAGGAGTGAATGGAGACAAATGTTTTTTAATACTTGACGTGCTGTTGGAGTGTGAGCAAAGTAACATTTATGAAGGGGTTCAGGGAAACTGGCAGTCCGGACTTGAGTCCTGGAGATGGGAAGTACAGTGCCTGCACTCTGATGGACGGGTGTTTAATGTTGCAGTTTTATGACTGTAGTGTAAAGCATCCTTCTGGCAAGACAGTGATGGAGTGAATGATGATGAAAGTTTTTCTTTTTCGGGCCACCCTGCCTTGGTAGGTATCGGCCGATCTGTTAATATATATAAATATATATATAATCCTTCCGGAAATTGTACCGCTTCATTCTTTGTGCGTAATATTTTGCAATAGCTGAAACTGTTTTGCATATAAACATATTCCATGACTCCCGCCGTTTCAGTCTGCTCCACTAATGAAAATTAAGCAAATTTGGTCAATTAAATTTTCGAGCTTGTTCTCTCACCTGCTTCGTTCAGCATATGTTTGTCGCCGTTTATATTGGCGTTGGCTGCGGCGCCTGTAATACCAACGTAGCACCATAAATGCAGGTAGCGCTGCGCCAGATTCACATTTCTTGCGCTACTGGTTGCTTAAGCAAGAGAACGCTTTGCTGACCAGCGAAGGAAGGCGGGTTGAATGCTAGGCGAGGCTAGGCGAGGCTAGGCGAGACGTATGCGCAAATCTAACATCTGCTGTTCTTGTGATGTCAGAGAAATGGACACGGATGTCATATTAGTTGCATCTGTGTCGATGTACCTAACATTGTGTCAGTAATTCCACCATTATTACTGTTCTTGTGTTATTCACCCCAAGGACTGGTGGATGATCCATCTTACATTCGTGGCTTGTGAGATATCTCAACCCCGCACCTAACACGCCAGATAAAAAACAAAAAGACACAATGTCGTGACTGGCACAATACACAAATAACCCGCATATAGAAGAAAGAGGAGCTTACGACGACGTACTGTACTTCCCTACCTAACACACCGAGATTACCCAACCTCTTTCTAACCTACAAATAAAAGGAAATTTACTCTTTCGTAGTGAATAAAATCACTGTGAAGTTAATAAAGTCACTATGAAGATTTCACTGAAGGCACAGTGACTTTTATCACTACTTGTAGGCTCAGGCATCGTTCCTCTGCAGTGAATAGCGTTGCAGTGAGAGGTGTGCAGTGCTGCCTCAGTGATCCATTATGACGCGCTTCCCGTTTAATGACGCATAAAAACGCTTCTAAACGACTTCAAACATCGTAAATGACAGCATAAAATATTCTCTTTTGACTAGAGAGGCGAACAAAATTACCTTTTGATTTGATGAGAGAGATACTGTGTGTGGCTGAGAGATACTGTGTGGCTGAGAGATACTGTGTGGCTGAGAGATACTGTGTGTGGCTGAGAGATACTGTGTGTGGCTGAGAGAAACTGTGGGTGGTTGAGAGATGCTGTGTGTGGCTGAGATACTGTGGGTGGCTGAGAGATACTGTGCGTGGCTGAGAGATACTGTGGGTGGCTGAGAGATACTGTGTGGCTGAGAGATACTGTGTGTGGCTGAGAGATACTGTGTGTGGCTGAGAGATACTGTGTGTGGTTGAGAGATGCTGTGTGTGGCTGAGAGATACTGTGTGTGGCTGAGAGATACTGTGTGTGGTTGAGAGATGCTGTGTGTGGCTGAGAGATACTGTGCGTGGCTGAGAGATACTGTGTGTGGTTGAGAGATACTGTGCGTGGCTGAGAGATACTGTGGTGGCTGAGAGATACTGTGTGGCTGAGAGATACTGTGTGTGGCTGAGAGATACTGTGTGGCTGAGAGATACTGTGTGGCTGAGAGATACTGTGTGTGGCTGAGAGATACTGTGTGTGGCTGAGAGATACTGTGTGTGGCTGAGAGATACTGTGTGTGGCTGAGAGATACTGTGTGTGGCTGAGAGATACTGTAGGTGGCTGAGAGTTGAGAGATACTGTGTGGCTGAGAGATACTGTGGGTGGCTGAGAGATACTGTGCGTGGCTGAGAGATACTGTGGGTGGCTGAGAGATACTGTGCGTGGCTGAGAGATACTGTGTGTGGCTGAGAGATACTGTGTGGCTGAGAGATACTGTGTGTGGCTGAGAGATACTGTGTGTGGCTGAGAGATACTGTGTGTGGCTGAGAGATACTGTGTGGCTGAGAGATACTGTGTGGCTGAGAGATACTGTGTGTGGCTGAGAGATACTGTGTGTGGCTGAGAGATACTGTGTGTGGCTGAGAGATACTGTGTGTGGCTGAGAGATACTGTATGTGGCTGAGAGATACTGTGTGGCTGAGAGATACTGTGTGTGTGGCTGAGAGATACTGGCTAAGAGATACTGTGTGGCTGAGAGATACTGTGGGTGGCTGAGAGATACTGTAGGTGACTGAGAGATGCTGTGGGTGACTGAGAGATACTGTGTGTGGCTGAGAGATACTGTGTGGCTGAGAGATACTGTGGGTGGCTGAGAGATACTGTGGGTGGCTGAGAGATACTGTAGGTGGCTGAGAGATACTGTAGGTGGCTGAGAGATACTGTAGGTGGCTGAGAGATACTGTGTGGCTGAGAGATACTGTGGGTGGCTGAGAGATACTGTGGGTGGCAGAGAGATACTGTAGGTGGCTGAGAGATACTGTAGGTGGCTGAGAGATACTGTGTGTGGCTGAGAGATACTGTAGGTGGCTGAGAGATACTGTGAGTGGCTGAGAGATACTGTGGGTGGCTGAGAGATACTGTGGGTGGCTGAGAGATACTGTAGCTGGCTGAGAGATACTGTAGGTGGCTGAGAGATACTGTATGTGGCTGTGAGATACTGTAGGTGGCTTAGAGATACTGTGGGTGGCTGAGAGATACTGTGGATGGCTGAGAGGTACTGTATGTTGCTGAGAGATACTGTAGATGAGTAAGAAACTCTGTGAGTGGCTGAGAGATACTGTGGGTGATTGAGAGATGCTGTGACTTCCTAAGAGACACTGTGAGCGGCTGAGAGACACTGTGGGTGGCTGAGAGATACTGTGGGTGATTGAGAGATGCTGTGACTTCCTAAGAGACACTGTGAGCGGCTGAGAGACACTGTGGGTGGCTGAGAGATACTGTGGGTGGTTGAGAGATGCTGTGGGTGGCAAAGAGACACTGTGCGTGGCTGAGAGATACTGTGGGTGGTTGAGAGATGCTGTGGGTGGCAAAGAGACACTGTGGGTGGCTGAGAGACACTATGGGTGGCTGAGAGATACTGTGAGTGGTTGAGAGATACTGTGAGTGACTGAGAGAGATAATTTAGGTACTTTTAAGAGAAGTGTTTCATTTCTGTCTGAAAAGTCTAAAATATTTTATAAATACAGTGAACGATCTCATATATACAGTAAACTCTTTTATGAATACAGACAGCTCTCTTATAAATACAGTGAACTCTTTTATAAATACAGTCAACTCTCTTACAAAGAGAGTTGAGAGTGTGAATTTTATGCGTAAGTGCGTTTGAAAAAAGTTCTCCAGAACTGACGATCAAGCACCATGAAGAACTTACCTCCAGATGTATAATTAGAACTTACCTCCAGCTGTATAATTTTCAATGAACCTTTTAAATCGCACTTACAAAAGCAATTGGCACTATGTAGAATAACTTGACAAGACTGTTGTCTGTCCACTAGAAGAACTTGACAAGGCATCTGTCTGTCCACTAGAAGGACTTGACAAGACAGCTGTCTGTTCACTACAAGGACTTGACAAGACAGATGTCTGTTCACTACAAGGACTTGACAAGACAGCTGTCTGTTCACTACAAGGACTTGACAAGACATTTGTCTGTCCACTACAAGGACTTGACAAGACATCTGTCTGTCCACTAGAAGAACTTGACAGCTGTCTGTCCACTAGTTTTTTGGATTTTTTTATTAAAAATGTTTTTCAGTCAACGAAATCTGAAAACATGTTAAGAATACAAATGATGCAACATCGGCAAGAGACAAAAAAAAATCTGAAAACATTAAAGTGATATATATATATATATATATATATATATATATATATATATATATATATATATATATATATATATATATATATATATATATATATATATATATATATATATATATATATATGATAAATTAGACACATGTGCAACTCTTGGGTATCTTTATTGAGGAAACGTTTCGCCACACAGTGGCTTCATCAGTCCATACGTAGGAGAAACTTGAAGAATAGGAGAAGAATGAGGTAATCAGTCCCTCAACCTTGAGTCGATGTGTTCAGTCCATCAATCTTGATGGACTGAACACATCGACTCAAGGTTGAGGGACTGATTACCTCATTCTTCTCCTATTCTTCAAGTTTCTCCTACGTATGGACTGATGAAGCCACTGTGTGGCGAAACGTTTCCTCAATAAAGATACCCAAGAGTTGCACACGTGTCTAATTTATCAATATATATATATATATATATATATATATATATATATATATATATATAATATGTATATATATATATATATTTTTTTTTTTTATTATAGATGGGGTCCACCTTTGGTGTAAATTGTGGGACCCATAGCCTCGGAGAAGTGGATAAAAAGGCTTCAAGGAAGAATATTTGGATTTCTTCCTGAAGCCATTTGAATATTCCACTTCCCCTACCACCCCATCTTTTAAACTATTTTTTTTTTTACCAATTGTAATATTTTATTACATAATATGGCACAGAAGATTTAAGAGATACATTGTTGATATAAAGGTGGCATATATATATATATATATATATATATATATATATATATATATATATATATATATATATATATATATATATATATATATATATATATATATAGTATATATATATATACATATATATATACGTGTGTATCATATATTATAAGGCGAAATATATCATCCATCCTACATGTTGTTACGTGTGTATCACCGATTATAAGGCGAAAATCTCATCCAGCTCCTCAGAGCTGGGGCGTGTGCCCAAAATGCAGCATGCATTACCCCTGGGATCCCTAGTTACCCTGATGAGTCTTTTTCCCAGCTCCTTAAGGAAATTAGATGCACTCTTTCCCCATGAGCCAAGGGTCTCTGAGCCTATGGGAACAAACATATAATGATGGGCAAGTTCTCCATATTTTCTAGACTTTTGGGACTCCCTAAAGCTGGCAGCTGCCCCTCCTTCCTCCCTGGTGTATTGGAGATAGGTATCAGCCAAGGTAGATGCACATGTATAGTCCCACACCACCTGCTTCCCATCTGTCCAGGCTTGAAGGGTGATACCATCTGGACGCTTCTGGCTGCCATCAGATCTGCATAGTTGGGGTGGCTCCCTTACTGCTGGGCATCCAGCTGTTGTGAGGCTCCTCTTGATAATGTTATTAACCTCCTCATGTCTTGCAATCTTTCCCTCGGATTTACGGCACACAAGACAATGGTACCCGAATCGGTCTGCTGCTTCACTGCCACAAATACACCTGTGTTCGGCGAGAATAGGGGCGGCAAGTCGAAGGGCAACACCGATGCGGATGGTCTGTGGGTCGAGGCGTGTGCCAAGGCTGGAGTTGGGAACAGCCAACAGAAAGTCCCCAGCATGAGGGGCTCTCACTGCCAGCAGGCGGGCTCTATCCTTCCCTGACACACTCTGAAGCATCGTTGAGGCTATATTTTCCACTATTGGACCATCCCAGTGCGATTGTTTGTAGTTGTTGGGGGGAGCAGGTCTGGTTTCTGAGCCCGATATATATATATATATATATATATATATATATATATATATATATATATATATATATATATATATATATATATATATATATATAGATATATATATAATATGTATATAGGGAGGTACCACCTCTAGAACTATTCTTGGAACCCTCATCCTCAGAGAAAAGAATAAACTTGCTTCAGGGAAAACTCAAGGTTCTCCCTGAAGCTGTTTGAGAATTTTCTCCTACCACCCCCTATATTTAATTAATATATATTTTATTTAAAGACAAAATACATTGACAAAACATTCACAAAGATACAATAGAAAGTAAAACAACATAGGTAACTCAGAGCTACATCTCGAATACTTCGTCCAACTCGCCGGCGGTGGGCCGCGTGCCCAGAATGCTGCAGGCATTTCCTCTCTGGATCGCAACACTGAGTCTCTGAAAGAGGAAGCTGGTCGCCCTGTGGTCCTTGGTTTCTATGATGAGTTTTTCACCCAGCTCTTTGAGGAACTTTAGAGCACACTTGCCCCATGCTCCAAGGGTCTCCGGCCCTATTGGGATGAAGTTATAGCAAGGGGAAAGGTCTTCATATTTGCGGATCTTCTGGGTCTCCCTGTGGCTGGCCGCTCCACCCCTTTCCACTACGGAGTATGGCAAGTAGGTGTCTGCCAATGTGGCGGCACAGGTGTAGTCCCAGGCAATCTGCTTTCCATCCTTCCAAGGTAGCATAGTGGCTCCATCAGGACGCTTTTGACTTCTGTCAGACCTCTGCACTTGGGGTTCCCGTTGAACTGGGCAACGGGCTGTGGCGAGGCTTCTCTTTATAATGTCATTGACGTCCTCATGCCTGGCATACTTCCCTTCTGCTGTGTGACACACGAGACCATGAAGTCCAAATTGATCAGCCGTCGCCCTGCCGCAAATACACCTATGTTCGGTGAGGATGGGGGCGGCGGCGAAGAGCAACACCAATCCGAATAGCCTGTGGGTCTAGTCGAGTGCCCAAGGAGGAATTGGGAACAGCTAACAGGAAATCTCCTGAGTGCGGTGCCTTCACTGCCAGGAGACGAGCTTTGTCCTTTCCTGAGGCGTTGGAGAGCATTGTGTTAGCGACTTTTTCCATGATCGGTTTGTCCCAGTGGGACTGTTTGTGTTCTTTGGAAGGGGCTGGTCTACTGGAGGAATCAGTAAGGGTGCCCCACCGAATCGCTGCTTCAGTAAACCTGGGGTCTTGAGCTCCTACCACGTCTCTCAAGCGTTCGGGAACAATCTTCTTGACTAATGCACTGGAAGCCAAACACGAAGACAGAAAAGCAGGTAAAGCAACATGCGTTGCTTTACGCACCCCTATACCTCCCAGTCGCACTGGGAGGGTTGCCTGATTCCATTGCTCATCCTCTAGTGACAGATTCAGTGCCTTCTTAAAGGTTGACCTCAGGTGTGCGTCATATTCGTCGAGTGTTGGGTTGTCAAAAGAGGGTGCACACCTCAGGAAGTAAGTGAGTCTTGGAATAGTAAGACACCTTGTGAGGAGATACAGAGCATCATGGGCGTCAAGATTGCTTATTCTCTCCTCCATTCTCAACAGGTCATTCAATTTGTCCTTGAGGACTGTGTCGATGGCCTGGTGACCCAACGGTGCTGTGTAGTGGAAGTAGAGACTTCTGGGAGGATTCTTCGCACAGCATTGATTATTTCCTGGTTCGCCGTGATGATTTCACACTTGGAGGGATTGAGGATCAGTCCCAAGTCTTCTCCCTGTGTTTTCACCAGTTGTAGGTCCCCTACCAGGGACTCTTCAGTACCTGCCAGAGTGCCATCATCCAGGTACGAGATGTTGAGCTCGCTGCATAGGCTGGAAGTTAGTTCTCTTACTGCCAAGCAGAAGAGAAGTGGAGCTAGTGGGTCACCCTGCTGAACACCTTCTGATGAGAGAATTTCATGTTCTCCAAACAAAAGAATTGAGGGTTTGCTGTAGCCGGCTGAAATGAAGGGAAAAAGACTGGGGAACCGATCCCGAACAGCTGGCAAGACAGCATCTCTCTTCACCATATTAAAGGCATTTCTAAAATTAAGTTTGACTACGGCCTTGTCTTCTGGTAGGTCCCTGTTGTAAGCCCTTGCCGCATGAGCTGCAGCTTCACTGCCTTGAGAGACCCCAAGGTCCCTGATGTAAGCCCTTGCCGCATGAGCTGCAGCTTCACTGCTTTGAGAGACCCCAAAGCCCAGTTGGTGTGGCTGGAGTAAACTGGCAGCTTCTAGGCGAATGTTTCTTACTGCTGCTTTGGCAACGAGACGGCGAAGAGTGTTTCCAACCGCAATGGGTCTGATTCCCCCATCCTTCATCTTCAATGCACATAGTGCATTCGCCCAGCCAGGCACTTGTTGACGAAAGTTGTTAACTCGGTGAGAATAATTGATGCAGATGCACCGAGTACTGGATTTACCATCTCTTTGAGGTGCTGAGCTCGAATTCCAGTGTAACCTCCTGCAGATCCTGCTGGAAATGACACAATCGCCTTATAGACTTCCGATTCTGGCAAAATTAATTGTTCAGTGATATATATATATATATATATATATATATATATATATATATATATATATATATATATATATATATATATATATATATATATATGTCAGTGCCATCACCGAATGGGAGACTCTTGCTGCTCCAGCACCAAACCCTAGTGCAGCACTGGCTCACAAACAGTCAAGCTGGGATAGCCCAATTGCTGAAAAGGTGCTTGCCAACATGCTCAGGGCTGCAACATCAGATAGGGAGATTGCCCGTCTCCAGGCTGTGAGTGCACCTCACTCCGGGGACTTCCTCTAAACAGTTCCCATATCGGCAATGGGAACGCGACTCGACCCTAAGACCCTCCGTATTGCAGTGGCTCTGCGCCTTGCTGCCCCAATTCACACAGAATATATGTGTATTTGCGGCGAAGTGCAAGCAGACCAATACGGTCTACATGGTCTTAACTGTTCCAAAACCAAGGGCTGGCATGCAAGACACAATGAGGTCAACGACATCATTAAGAGAACCCTTGCTACAGCTGGATGCCCTGCCGAGAGGGAGCCACGATCACTTGCAGCAAACAATACCCACAACCCAGCAAACCGCCCCGACGGGATCACCATCTATCCTTGGAAGAATGGCAAGCTCTTAGCATGGGACTATACCTGTGTGTCCACACTGGCTGACACCTATATCCATCACAGTGTGGGGCGACAGGGAGGAGCTGCTGACCACAGGGAGGAGTACAAGGTCAGCAAGTACAGGGACATTAGCCAACAGTATCAATTTGTCCCAGTGGGATCAGAGACCTTGGGATCATGGGGAAAAAATGCCACACGTTTCCTTAAAGAATTGGGTTCCAGACTCATCGACACCACCAGGGACCCAAGGGCAGCCACTTTCATGTTCCAGCGCCTCAGCGTCGCCATCCAGAGGGGAAATGCTTGCTGCATACTTGGCTCACGTCCAGCCTCGGAGGAGCTGGAGGAAATTCATCATCTTTGATACATTGTGCCATTGTATTCATGTTTATGTTTTTTTCTGTAAATGTATTTTGTTTATTAATAAATGTTCACATAGAATAAAACATATATAGGGGGTGGTTGGAGAAGAAAATATTCAAACAGCTCCGGGGAGAACCTTGAGTTTTCTCTGAGGTACGTTTATTGTCTTCTCTGAGGATGAGGGTCCCCATTCCAGCTATAGAGGTGGTACTTACCTACATATATACATATATATATATACATATATATATATATATATATATATATATATATATATATATATATATATATATATATATATATATATATATATATATATATATATATATATATATATATATATATATATATATATATATATATATTATGTTTCTTCAAAACAAAAAATACAAGATTAAGTTACAGGTTACAGTAATGTTATTCTTTTGGGGGGTGTGAAGAAAGAGAGGAGGTTTGTAAAGAAAAAAATGTCTGGGTTAATTGAAGAAAGTAAGAGAACTAATTATTCCCCTCTTCTATCAATTACCTTCTTCTGCTTGTTCTCTCCCTCTCTCCTAGTTACTTCCCTATCCCCCTTCTCCTCCCTCATCCCTCTTCCCCATCCCCCTCTCCCCCCTCCCCCCTCCAACCAATCATTTTCACCTTACCCCTCTGCGGTTTGTTACCCCTGCCACCCAAACCCCCCACCACCCACCCCCGCCCCATAAACTACCCCCCACCACAACCTACCCTCCCCCCCAAAATTTAAACTCTAGGTCCGCCTCTGTATGTTGGACACCTCATAGGAAGACAAGAGCTATTAACACAACACCTCTCACTACAATTTCCAGCTCTTACCACAGTCAGCAGCTCTTACCACAGTCATCAGCTCTTACCACAGTCATCAGCTCTTACCACAGTCATCAGCTCTTACCACAGTCATCAGCTCTTACCACAGTCATCAGCTCTTACCACAGTCATCAGCTCTTACCAGAGTCATCAGCTCTTACCACAGTCATCAGCTCTTACCACAGTCATCAGCTCTTACCACAATCATCAGCTCTTACCACAATCATCAGCTCTTACCACAATCATCAGCTCTTACCACAATCATCAGCTCTTACCACAATCATCAGCTCTTACCACAATCATCAGCTCTTTCCACAGTCATCAGCTCTTACTACAATCATCAGCTCTTACCACAATCATCAGCTCTTACCACAATCATCAGCTCTTACCACAATCATCAGCTCTTACCACAATCATCAGCTCTTACCACAATCATCAGCTCTTATCACAATCATCAGCTCTTACCACAATTATCAGTTCTTACCACAATCATCAGCTCTTACCACAATCATCAGCTCTTACCACAATTATCAGCTCTTACCACAATCATCAGCGCTTACCACAATCATCGGCTCTTACCACAATCATCAGCTCTTACCACAATTATCAGTTCTTACCACAATTATCAGCTTTTACCACAATCATCAGCTCTTACCACAATCATCAGCTCTTACCACAATTATCAGCTCTTACCACAATCATCAGCTCTTACCACAATCATCAGCTTTTACCACAATTATCAGCTTTTACCGCAATCATCAGCTCTTACCACAATCATCAGCTCTTACCACAGTCATCAGCTCTTACTACAATCATCAGCTCTTACCACAATCATCGGCTCTTACCACAATCATCAGCTCTTACCACAATCATCAGCTCTTACCACAATCATCAGCTCTTACCACAATCATCAGCTCTTACCACAATCATCAGCTCTTACCACAATCATCAGCTCTTACCACAATCATCAGCTCTTACCACAATTATCAGTTCTTACCACAATCATCAGCACTTACCACAATTATCATCTCTTACCACAATCATCAGCTCTTACCACAATCATCAGCTCTTACCACAATTATCAGCTCTTACCGCAATCATCAGCTCTTACCACAATCATCAGCTCTTACCACAGTCATCAGCTCTTACTACAATCATCAGCTCTTACCACAATCATCAGCTCTTACCACAATCATCAGCTCTTACCACAATCATCAGCTCTTACCACAATCATCAGCTCTTACTACAATCATCAGCTCTTACCACAATCATCAGCTCTTACAACAATCATCAGCTCTTAACACAGTCATCAGCTCTTACCACAATCATCAGCTCTTACCACAATCATCAGCTCTTACTACAATCATCAGCTCTTACCTCAATCATCAGCTCTTACCACAATCATCAGCTCTTATCACAATCATCAGCTCTTACTACAATCATCAGCTCTTACCACAATCATCATCTCTCACCACAATCATCAGCTCTTACCACAATCATCAGCTTTTACCACAATCATCAGCTCTTACCACAATCATCAGCTCTTACCACAATCATCAGCTCTTACCGCAATCATCAGCTCTTACCACAATCATCAGTTCTTACCACAGTCATCAGCCCTTACTACAATCATCAGCTCTTACCACAATCATCAGCTCTTACCACAATCATCAGCTCTTACCACAATCATCAGCTCTTACCACAATCATCAGCTCTTAGTACAATCATCAGCTCTTACCACAATCATCAGCTCTTACCACAATCATCAGCTCTTTCCACAATCATCAGCTCTTACCACAATCATCAGCTCTTACCACAATCATCAGGTCTTACTACAATCATCAGCTCTTACCTCAATCATCAGCTCTTACCACAATCATCAGCTCTTACCACAATCATCAGCTCTTACTACAATCATCAGCTCTTAGCACAATCATCAGCTCTTACCACAATCATCAGCTCTTACCACAATCAACAGCTTTTACCACAATCATCAGCTCTTACCACAATCATCAGCTCTTACCACAATTATCAGCTCTTACCACAACGATCAGCTCTTAGCACAATTATCAGCTCTTACCGCAATCATCAGCTCTTACCACAATTATCAGTTCTTACCACAATTATCAGCTCTTACCACAATCATCAGCTCTTACCACAATCATCAGCTCTTACCACAATCATCACCTCTTACCACAATCATCAGCTCTTACCACAATCATCAGCTCTTACCACAATTATCAGTTCTTCCCACAATCATAAGCTCTTACCACAATCATCAGCTCTTACCACAATTATCAGCTCTTACCACAATCATCAGCTCTTACCACAATCATCAGCTCTTACCACAATCATCAGCTCTTACCACAATTATCAGTTCTTACAACAATTATCAGCTCTTACCACAATCATCAGCTCTTACCACAATCATCAGCTCTTACCACAATTATCAGCTCTTACCACAATCATCAGCTCTTACCACAATCATCAGCTCTTACCACAGTTATCAGCTCTTACCACAATCATCAGCTCTTACCACAATCATCAGCTCTTACCACAATTATCAGTTCTTACCACAATCAGCTCTTACCACAATCATCAGCTCTTACCACAATTATCAGCTCTTACCACAATCATCAGTTCTTACCACAATCATCAGCTCTTACCACAATTATCAGTTCTTACCACAATCAGCTCTTACCACAATCATCAGCTCTTACCACAATTATCAGCTCTTACTACAATTATCAGCTCTTACCACAATCATCAGCTCTTACCACAATTATCAGCTCTTACCACAATTATCAGCTCTTACCACAATCATCAGCTCTTACCACAATCATCAGCTCTTACCACAATTATCAGCTCTTACCACAATCATCAGCTCTTACCACAATCATCAGCTCTTACCACAATTATCATGTCTTACCACAATCATCAGCTCTTACCACAATCATCAGCTCTTACCACAATCATCAGCTCTTACCACAATCATCAGCTCTTACCACAATCATCAGCTCTTACCACAATTATCAGCTCTTACCACAATCATCAGCTCTTACCACAATCATCACCTCTTACCACAATTATCAGGTCTTACCACAATCATCAGCTCTTACCACAATCATCAGCTCTTACCACAATCATCAGCTCTTACAACAATCATCAGCTCTTACCACAGTCATCAGCTCTTACCACAATTATCAACTCTTACCACAATCATCAGCTCTTACTACAATCATCAGCTCTTACCTCAATCATCAGCTCTTACCACAATCATCAGCTCTTATCACAATCATCAGCTCTTACTACAATCATCAGCTCTTACCACAATCATCATCTCTTACCACAATCATCAGCTCTTACCACAATCATCAGCTTTTACCACAATCATCAGCTCTTACCACAATCATCAGCTCTTACCACAATCATCAGCTCTTACCGCAATCATCAGCTCTTACCACAATCATCAGTTCTTACCACAGTCATCAGCCATTACTACAATCATCAGCTCTTACCACAATCATCAGCTCTTACCACAATCATCAGCTCTTACCACAATCATCAGCTCTTACCACAATCATCAGCTCTTAGTACAATCATCAGCTCTTACCACAATCATCAGCTCTTACCACAATCATCAGCTCTTACCACAATCATCAGCTCTTACCACAATCATCAGCTCTTACCACAATCATCAGGTCTTACTACAATCATCAGCTCTTACCTCAATCATCAGCTCTTACCACAATCATCAGCTCTTACCACAATCATCAGCTCTTACTACAATCATCAGCTCTTACCACAATCATCAGCTCTTACCACAATCATCAGCTCTTACCACAATCAACAGCTTTTACCACAATCATCAGCTCTTACCACAATCATCAGCTCTTACCACAATTATCAGCTCTTACCACAACGATCAGCTCTTAGCACAATTATCAGCTCTTACCGCAATCATCAGCTCTTACCACAATTATCAGTTCTTACCACAATTATCAGCTCTTACCACAATCATCAGCTCTTACCACAATCATCAGCTCTTACCACAATTATCAGCTCTTACCACAATCATCAGCTCTTACCACAATCATCAGCTCTTACCACAATCATCAGCTCTTACCACAATTATCAGTTCTTACCACAATTATCAGCTCTTACCGCAATCATCAGCTCTTACCACAATCATCAGCTCTTACCACAATTATCAGCTCTTACCACAATCATCAGCTCTTACCACAATCATCAGCTCTTACCACAGTTATCAGCTCTTACCACAATCATCAGCTCTTACCACAATCATCAGCTCTTACCACAATTATCAGTTCTTACCACAATCAGCTCTTACCACAATCATCAGCTCTTACCACAATTATCAGCTCTTACCACAATCATCAGTTCTTACCACAATCATCAGCTCTTACCACAATTATCAGTTCTTACCACAATCAGCTCTTACCACAATCATCAGCTCTTACCACAATTATCAGCTCTTACCACAATTATCAGCTCTTACCACAATCATCAGCTCTTACCACAATTATCAGCTCTTACCACAATCATCAGCTCTTACCACAATTATCAGGTCTTACCACAATCATCAGCTCTTACCACAATCATCAGCTCTTACCACAATCATCAGCTCTTACCACAATTATCAGCTCTTACCACAATTATCAGCTCTTACCACAATCATCAGCTCTTACCACAATCATCAGCTCTTACCACAATCATCAGCTCTTACCACAATCATCAGCAAATTGCTGGAGTGTTTATCCACTTTCCAGCTGAACTGAAATTTTTCAAATTACGGTGTATTTACAAGCGTTAATTAGGTAATTAGTTAATCAGGTGCTAGTGTTTGTTATGCTCTTGTTATGTACCTAATTATCTCATCAAGGTGGCCAGACTATGGTAATTCCGCTGGTCTTAGTGATGCTAGCACGAACAGTCTGACTGATCAGATTGTTCAACTAGTAATAGTCTGGTCTAAGACCGGGTTTCCAGGGTATAGGGGGGGGGTGACTACAAATAGGTTGGTAGATAGGTAAGTAGATAAGAAGGCAGGTTAGGGTACGTTGATAGAGGGGTAAATAGGTAGGTAGGTGGGCATATAAGAAGGCAGATAGGGGCTGGCAGGTAGGTAGAGAGATAGGTAGTTAGGTTGATAAGTATAGAAGGTAAATTTGTAGATATTTTGTAGGTATTTACATAGGTAGGTAGGCAGGTGAAGAGAGTGGTATATAGGTAGATGTTACAGTTATATAAAATCCCGACAAGATGGTAAATAAGTATTGTGTATTTCTCATCAGTGTCTCACTCTACCCTCAAAATAGAGGGTAGATGAACCCTTAAAACCAAGCACAGGTATAACACAGGTATGCACTGTTATGGCTACATACCAGTATATCTTAGCAAGTTAGCAAGGTACCTCTTACCATGAAGAGTGAGAATTTATACTTCGAATTAGTGTCGTCGTGTGATTAGTGCACTTATTCCCACTGACTCAAGCGATCCAAAGTTACCTTCAGTTATATCTCACAGGCGTACGTCTCAGTGCTGATGTGCACTCTCGGCCTCATTCTCGGTGTTATGCTTAACACAAGGTTCTTCTTGATGTTTGCAACCCTTTAACTCCAAGCTTATATTCCGCTTCGGATCGTTCACCTTCCGTAATTTTTCATAACGTTGCGTTTACTGGTGTTAAGTTGCATTTCATTTTTTTTTTTTTTACCATTCAGGAAGTCTATCCACGTCCTCTTTCGGTCTTTCCATTTCTCAGCAGTTGTATTTACATGTGTGAGTAACAGTACTGATCCCAGCACTAATGTTTGTGGGACATCAGTCGTCAGGTCTGCCCACACTGCTTCATTTTCCCCTCACCTTTACTCTCCATTTCTTTGGTCAACCTTAGATTTTTTTTTTGTTGCCTTAATCCTGTTATTCCTGTTTGGTCTAGTTTTTTTAATACTTCCTATTGTACGGTAACGAAGATCTTCTTAAAGTCCAGGAACATGTCATCCATCTTCCCTTGTCTTCAAAATAAAAAAAATAACCCACATTCTTGTGGTTTGATAATTATTTAGGACTGACCGAAACCTCGAATAAATTTCCACAAAAAAAGCGATGGTTATTTTTTAAAATTGATACAGCCCAGGTATTGCGACTTATTCTTCTACAATGACGTTTCATAGCGGTTAGAGGTGTTTTCTGATCCACCATTCTCCTAATTATTATCTCTATTAACTTGACCATTATACGAATCAATGATACAAGTGTGTAGCTCAGAGTCAGGTGTTTGTACCCTGGCTTGAGTACAGATATCGCAGTTAGTGCAAACAATATGTCTATCCCTCCGTCCCTTTGAAGATACACTTCCTATGGAGACACTTCCTATGGAGACACACTTCCCATGGAGACACACTTCCATGGAGACACACTGTTAGGTCTAATTGCCTTGCAAAGATGATATTTTCCACTTTCTTTAAGGCTTCCACACACTACGTCTCTCTGGTATAGTACCATATTCCTGCATGAATTCCTTGAACGTTTTGTGTCGCTACTCACAACCTCCTCGCCAGTTTCAGAAAACTCTCTT
>NC_091308.1:1889733-1909733 GCF_038502225.1 Cherax quadricarinatus
GAAACTGAGGTGATTACAGTACTGCGGACAGTATAATAATCACCATCATAAGTGGAGAGTTCTACAGTGTTTTACTCGCTTTTATTCAACTGAAGACGTCAGCTGCACAAGCGAGAGGTTTCTATAATAAAGATACCTAAGTGTTGTACATGTGTCTTACTCATCAACTTTTCGGTATCGTACACTATTTCTACCCTACTGTGTCTTGGTCTGGCGAGATCTTTGACTGTACTGGAGGTGACACTTGTCCCACACTTTCTGAAGGTCTTGTGTGACGACGTCCGCTGTTTTCCCTGTGGGGAAGACGAGGCTTCTCTTGCAGTCCTTCTCTTTTCCTGGATGTTGAAAGAATACGTTCTCTTGCTGCAGTTGCTGAAGAAATGTGACAGAAACCTGAGTGCTGTGAAGTTGTCTTCATTGGTGTTACTTTCCTCCACTTGGACTTCAGGGCCACATGTTATCTAAGAACTGAACAAGAATCATTATTATTATTATTGGTATTATTATTATTATTATTATTATTATTATTATTATTATTATTATTATTATTATTATTATTATTATTATTATTATTATTATTATTATTGACTTTCTTGTTGTTGTGATACGTGTGAGTCATTCAGCACAAGAAGTGATGTAGACTCGAACCACCGTCCCCTAGACAGACAGGCAACTCTCGCAGCCAGACTCAGCTGTCAGGAGCACTTTCTTTCTACACTTACACACTGGTGTACACGTCCTAACCGGACGCTTCATTATGCTTCGCCCGTCTTCAGTATATGTATATATATATATATATATGTATACATGTATATATATATATATATATATATATATATATATATATATATATATATATATATATATATATATATATATATATATATATATAACTGCCGTCCATTAAATATTTTCTTTACATCCGGGGCAGGTTTTAGACTGGCCGTACATTGCTGTATCCGGCACACAGCACAACCTATCCGGGCTTATCTGAGCCTGAACTCTTGCCTCACTGCTCAGTCTTTTTTTACGAGCATCTGACGCTCCATTACTTTATCTATGCTCTGAAAGATATTGTTTTATGTATATGCGTGAAAATTTTACTACATACTTTAAAACAAAATGTTGGGGTGCATGTGACTGAGTATGACAGAGTTGTTTCCCAATATATGAATGTGTAGTTCACATGAGAAAGGAATTGTTGCTTATCTAATCTGGTATATACGTAAGCAGGTATATATGCGTGAGGAGATATGTATTACATCTATATAAGGATGAGATGAGCAACAGATCCATGACAATCATTACGTAAATAGTATAAGTAACTCGGTACATTGCAGTATATATTCACATAACTCAGTGTAACTAGGCAGCACAACATTATACATGCTCCCACTTTCTGGTATTATCAGAGAATTAGGAGTTGGACACCCACGCACAGTAATTCTGTCGTAAAGGATGGGGGTAGGTGGTGTTAGTTTGCCTAGTGTGGCTGTAGTATCAGTGTTAGTGTCTTCAGTTCTCTCTCAAGAGTGGCCGTGTGTGCTGCCATCTAGTAAGGGAATTCTTTGTTCTTTATCTGTCATCTTTCCTCTTTATTCTCATGTGTTCTTCTCAAATTTTCTTTCTTCAAAGAAGCAGCTTTGGACTCTTCACTTCTCCTACATTCATCCTACACTTCACATAGGTTTTATTGTCTTCTCATTTGGTCTTGGAATTTTCTGTTGTGTTGAAGGCTCGAAGTAGATTTCTTGACTTTTGTTAAGTATTGTGTAATGCTTTGGTCTTCAACTTTATTTATTGAAGTTCTTCTTTTCTGCCAGTCTTCAGTTCATGACTTGGTCTCCCATGGAGAGAGAACTGGACAGGAACACAATTTACCTGTATATTGACTGTATTCGTAAGTGTAGTCTTTATTGTCCTCATCACTAAGACACTTGTCTCATGGCTGGGGTGTGTGAACCACCATAATATAACTACACCTCCTGGTCAACCATTTGTCTTCCAGAGACAACCATCACTCACCTACCTCTGTCCTGCCTGTGACTCAAGGTGGTGTACATAATCTACCTTTAAGTAACGATAACTGTCACCTGTGTCCTGCCTGTGTCTCAAAGTGGTATACATAATTTACCTTAAAGTAACGATAACTGTCACCTGTGTCCTGCCTGTGACTCAAGGTGGTATACATAATCTACCTTTAAGTAACGATAACTGTCACCTGTGTCCTGCCTGTGACTCAAGGTGGTATATATAATCTACCTTAAAATAACGATAACTGTCACCTGTGTCCTGCCTGTGACTCAAAGTGGTATACATAATTTACCTTAAAGTAACGATAACTATCACCTTGTGCAGAAACTCAAATTATCATCATCAGAACTGGAAGTTCAGTCAGTGTCTCAACCTCGTCTCATGTCTCCCGTGGAGGAATTAATTTTATATTATCTTTGCTTAGTCGACTAATTCATTTGATATTCTCTTTTTACGTCTTGGTTGGCAATTTGTCTCCATATATTTTTTTCCAGAAGGAAACCCATCACTCCTCTCTTTTTCCTGACATATGTGTTGATCTTAGTAAATATTTTGATGTTTGAATCAGGACATTGCTTGTTCATAGTTGTATTTCAGTATACATAACGGCGAGAGAGTCTCTTAGTGTCTCGGTATACATAGCGAAGAAGTATCCGCGCCTCTAAGTAAAGATGTCATTCATCTTTGGGAAGTGATGCATATAAACTGGGAATGTCTAATCTTGATTATTTGTTAGTATTTTGATGATAACAATATGCTTACCGCAGAACCTGATTGACAGTGATACACAAGGCGAGAACACAGCAGTACGAGGAGCATAGAACCCCATAGTGTCTGCCACTGGTGTCTGGCACTAGTGTTTGCCACTGGTGTCTGTCACTGGTGTCTGCCACTAGTGTTTGCCACTGGTGTCTGTCACTGGTGTCTGCCACTAGTGTTTGCCACGGGTGTCTGTCACTGGTGTCTGCCATTAGTGTTAACCACTTACGTCTGCCACTTACGTCTCCCACTGGTGTCTGCCACGGATGTCCTCCACTGGTATCTGCCACCAGTGTTTGCCACGGGTATCTGCCACTTACGTCTGCCACTGGTCTATGCCACTAGAAGATCCTAGAGAAATGTCATGCAATAAATGACAAAGTTTATTACCGCAGCAACTGCCCAATTCTGCTGAAAGAGGCAAAGTAGCAAGAAACTTCTGCCGTTGACCCAAACAACACAACCCAAGTGTGGGTAGTGAATGTGTACACACACACACACACACACACACACACACACACACACACACACACACACACACACACACACACACACACACACACACACACACACACACACACACACACACACACACACACACACACACACACACACACACACACACACACACACACACGAGAGTGGTAGAGCACTTGAAGAGAAGTAAATTCATAAACAACAAGCAGCATAGGTTCTAAGCCTTCAAATTTTGTCTTGCTAACCTGTTGGAGTTCCACGAAGTAGTGACAGATGTGAGACAAGAGAGAGACGGATGGGAGTATTGCATTTTATTAGACTGCAAAAAGGCTTTTGAGACAGTACCCCACAAGTGACGGGTTCTGGTGGCCTGGTGGTTAACGCTCTCGCTTCACACGGCGAGGGCCTGGGTTCGATTCCCAGCCAGAGTAGAAACATTGGACGTGTTTCTTTCCACCTGTTGTCTATGTTCCCCATCAGTAAAATGGGTACCTGGGTGTTAGTCGACTGGTGTGGGTCGCATCCTGGGACACTGACCTAAGGAGGCCTGGTCACAGACCGGGCCGCGGGGGCGTTGACCCCCGGAACTCTCTCCAGGTAAGTCATAGGGATGTCAGGAAGTGTTTTATCAGCCTCAGAGTGGTCGGAAAGTGTAATGACCTCGACGAAGAAGCGGTGTACATTTATGAGTACATATATGCACACACGCACGTACGCACACACACACACACACACACACACACACACACACACACACACACACACACACACACACACTTTACACCAACAGTACTACCACAACTACTACAAATTTACCCACTGACACCACTCCCACCACTGCTAACACATCCCCCACTGGGAAAACCACTACCACTAACTCCTCCATCACTACCGCCACTACTAACACTAACACTACCACTTTCAGAACCACGATTATCATTTACACAAAACCTGTTCACCGACAATATCATACCTGTTCTTGAAACTCTGTATGTAGTCTTTCTCCTCCACTTCTTCATCAGGATCTTTCCACTTTCTTACCAACATAAAACGGGTTATGAGGTTTATGTCGTCCATCCTCTTCCTCTCTCCCTTTCTTCACACTCCTCTCATATTAGACAGTATCTCCATAACCATATCAAATTCTACATGTCTGAGGACCGACGACCCAAATGATTTCTTCATGAATGAGCCTCAAAACTCCATAAATGTATGCCAGATTTCCGACATTACCCTAACTCCGATAGATTTCGAAAAAGCCATTGACAACATGCCTATGCACTCAGCCCCGGGCCCAGACTCGTGGAACTCTGTTTTCATTAAGAACTGCAAGAAACCCCTCTCGCGTGCCCTAAGTACACTATGGAGGAGGAGCTTGGACATGGGTGAAATTCCACAGTCACTTAAAACAACGGATATAGCCCCACTCCATAAAGGTGGCAGCAAAGCATTAGCTAAGAACTATAGACCAATAGCTCTGACGTCCTACATCATAAAAATCTTTGAAAGAGTGCTAAGAAGCAGGATTGCAAATCACCTGGATTCCCAAAATTTGCACAATCCAGGGCAACATGGGTTCAGGGCATGTCGCTCCTACCTCTCACAACTACTGGATCACTATGACATGGCCTTGGATGCACTGGAAGAAAATCAGAATGCAGATGTATTATACACAGACTTTGCAAAAGCATTTGACAAATGCGATCATGGTGTAATAGCCCATTAAATACGTGCCAAGGAATAACTGCGAAAGTGGGGAGATGGATCTTCAACTTCCAAACAAATCGAACACAAAGAGTAGTGGTCAACAGAGTTAAATCGGAGGCTGCAATAGTGAAGAGCTCTGTTCCACAAGGCACAGTACTCGCCCCCATCTTATTCCTCATCCTCATATCAGACATAGACAGAGATATACATCACAGCACCGTATCATCCTTTGCGGATGATACTAGGATCAGCATGAGGCTGTCATCTGCTGAGGACGCGGTTAACCTCCAAGAAGATATAAACAAAGTTTTCCAGTGGGCAACGGTAAACAATATGATGTTCAATGAGGACAAATTCCAACTACTCCGTTATGGAAAACTGGAGGAGATAATAACTAGAACAGAGTATACTACTGACTCCGGCCATACAATAGAGCGGAAAAATAATGTAAGGGACCTGGGAGTAGTAATGTCTGAGGATCTCACTTTCAAGGATGGCAACAGTGCCACGATCGCACGTGCAAAGAAAATGATAGGATGGATAATGAGAACTTTCAAAACGAGAGATGCCAAGCCAATGATGATCCTTTTCAAATCACTTGTTCTCTCTAGGCTGGAATACTGCTGTACATTAACATCTCCATTCAAAGCAGGTGAAATCGCAGATCTAGAGAGTGTACAGAGATCCTTTACTGCACGTATAAGTTCTGTCAAGCACCTTAACTACTGGGAACGCTTGGAAGCACTTGACTTGTACTCGTTGGAACGCAGGAGGGAGAGATATATCATAATCTACACTTGGAAAATCTTGGAAGGAATGGTCCCAAATTTGCACACAGAAATCACTCCCTACGAAAGTAAAAGACTGGGCAGGCGATGCAAAATGCCCCCAATAAAAAGTAGTGGCGCCATTGGTACACTAAGGGAAAACACCATAAGTGACCGGGGCCCAAGACTGTTCAACAGCCTCCTATCAAGTATTAGGGAATTGCCAATAAACCCCTGGCTGTCTTCAAGAGAGAGCTGGACAGATACCTAAAGTCAGTGCCGGATCAGCCGGGCTGTGGCTCATACGTTGGACTGCGTGCGGCCAGCAGTAACAGCCTGGTTGATCAGGCCTTGATCCATCGGGAGGCTTGGTCATGGACCTGGCCGCGGGGGCGTTGATCCCCGGAATAACCTCCAGGTTACCTCCAGGTAACCAGGTATGTTTTACTACATGATCATGTCTCCTCTGATCTTTCTACCGTCTGCTCTTTGTCTATGTTCGTGTGTTTTACAACTCTGCCACATCTTACACTGCTGCATGAGGTGTGTTCTTACCATCTTCCACTAGCTCTATTTACTTAAAAGATGTATACGTAATAGAGGCAAGAATGTGCATAAGGCTGTACGTGGACGCTACAAACTCTCGACAATTACCCAAACATTTTGACTCAAACATATATACACCTCGCTTAGTAGTATTTTACACCCATGAGCTTCATGTCTCACTGACTAGCCATTTCTTCTGAGTCTATGGGCTCCTGGAGAAAAATGTTGTTATCAGCGTCATTTTCCGTGAGATAACACAGGAGGAAGATGTGTGTTGATAGTGCTTCGTGTAGTGTAAGGCTCTTTAGGGCGACTTTTATAACCTAGGAGGCGCAGGTATTGTACATACCTCCTCAAGCTGTGTTTTATGTCTCCATGCAGACGTTGGCTGCAATAATGCAGAGGAAAAAGGACACTTAAGTGACTTTTAGACAATTCAAGAGAGGCTCTGAGAAAGAGAGAGAAACTGGCTTCGCAGCATGTCCTGTTGGTCATTATAACCTGTTCTCTTAACACCAGCTTTGCTTCCTGTTGATAAGTAAGACACGTGTGCCACGCTTTGGTATCTCCATTGCCGGAACGTTTCGCCCACGAGCACAGAGGTGAATAAAACTGGCAACTTCTCTACACCGTATACCATTATTACAGTACTAGTTATTTCCTGTACCTCACACACTTAAACACAGTTCTCTAGTTACGCTATACGAGTTAAATTAGATGAAGGTCACTTATCTATGATTAACCAGTTATAACTTACGTTAACTTACGCTACTCATTAAAGCCTAATATCAACACTAATGATCTGTAGCATGACTGGCGAAGCATCCTCGCACTGTCACACAGAAAATAATCTCCAGGATACGACGGCACTGGAGGTTTGAAGCCAGGGCCCGGTGCTGCACGCTGGTTCATAGCAGGGCCCGGTGCTGCACGCTGGTTCATAGCAGGGCCCGGTGCCGCACGCTGGTTCATAGCAGGGCCCGGTGCCGCACGCTGGTTCATAGCAGGGCCCGGTGCCGCACGCTGGTTCATAGCAGGGCCCGGTGCCGCACGCTGGTTCATAGCAGGGCCAGGTGTGCACGCTGGTTCATAGCAGGGCTCGGTGCCGCATGCTGGTTCATAGCAGGGCCGGGTGCTGCACACTGGTTCATAGCAGGGCCGGGTGCTGCACGCTGGCTCATAGCAGGGCCGGGTGCTGCACGCTGGTTCATAGCAGGGCCGGGTGCTGCACGCTGGTTCATAGCAGGGCCCGGTGCTGCACACTGGTTCATAGCAGGGCCGGGTGCTGCACGCTGGTTCATAGCAGGGCTCGGTGCCGCATGCTGGTTCATAGCAGGGCCGGGTGCTGCACACTGGCTCATAGCAGGGCCAGGTGCCGCACGCTGGTTCATAGCAGGGCCCGGTGCCACACGTTAGTTCATAGCAGGGCCAGGTGTCACACGTTAGGTCATAGAAGGGCTCGGTGCCACACGTTAGTTCATAGCAGGGCCAGGTGCCACACGTTAGTTCAGAGCAGGGCCAGGTGCCACACGTTAGGTCATAGCAGGGCCCGGTGCCACACGTTAATTCATAGCAGGGCCCAGTGCCACACCTTAGGTCATAGCGGGGCCCGGTGCCACACACTGGTTCATAGCAGGGCCCGGTGCCGCACACTGGGTCATAGCAGGGCCCGGTGCCGCACGCTGGGTCATAGCAAGGTCCGGTGCTGCACACTGGTTCATAGCAGGGCCCGGTCCCGCACGCTGGTTCATAGCAGGGCCCGGTGCTGGACACTGGTTCATAGCAGGACCCGGTGCCGCATGCTGGTTCATAGCAGGGCCCGGTGCCGCACGCTGGTTCATAGCAGAGCCCGGTGCCGCACGCTGGTTCATAGCAGGGCCCGGTGCTGCACGCTGGTTCATAGCAGGGCCGGGTGCTGTACGCTGGTTCATAGCATGGCTCGGTGCCGCATGCTGGTTCATAGCAGGGCCGGGTGCTGCACAATGGTTCATAGCAGGGCCGGGTGCTGCACACTGGTTCATAGCAGGGCCGGGTGCTGCACGCTGGTTCATAGCAGGGCTCGGTGTCGCATTCTGGATCATAGCAGGGCCGGGTGCTGCACACTGGTTCATAGCAGGGCCAGGTGCCACACGTTAGTTCATAACAGGGCCAGGTGCCACACGTTAGGTCATAGCAGTGCCCGGTGCAACACGTTAATTCATAGCAGGGCCGAGTGCCACACTTTAGGTCATAGCGGGGCTCGGTGCCAGACACTGGTTCATAGCAGGGCCCGGTGCCACACATTGGGTCATAGCAGGGCCTGGTGCCACACACTGGGTCATAGCAGGGCCCGGTGCCACACACTGGGCCATAGCAGGGCCTGGTGCCACACACTGGGTCATAGCAGGGCCCGGTGCCACACACTGGGTCATAGCAGGGCCTGGTGCCACACACTGGGTCATAGCAGGGACCGGTGCCACACACTGTATCAGAGCAGGGCTCGGTGCCACACACTGAATCATACCAGGGCCCGGTGCCACACACTGGGTCATACCAGGGCCCGGTTCCACACACTGGATCATAGCAGGGCCCGGTGCCACACACTGGATCATACCAGGGCCCGGTGCCACACACTGGGTCATAGCAGGGCCCGGTGCCACACACTGGGTCATAGCAGGGCCCGGTGCCACACACTGGGACATACCAGGGCCCGGTGCCACACACAATGAGTCATAGCAGGGCTCGGTGCCACACAGTATGTCATAGCAGGGCCCGGTGCCACACACTGGGTCATAGCAGGGCCCGTTGCCACACACTGGGTCATAGCAGGGCCCGGTGCCACACACTGGGTCATAGCAGGGCCCGGTGCCACACACTGGGTCATAGCAGGGCCCGGTGCGACACACTGGGTCATAGCAGGGCCCAGTGCCACACAGTGGGTCATAGCAGGACCCGGTGCCACACACTAGGTCATAGCAGGGCCCGGTGCCACACACTGGGTCATAGCAGGGCCCGGTGCCACACACTGGGTTGTAGCAGGGCTCGGTGCCACACACTGGATCATAGCAGGGCCCGGTGCCACACAGTGGGTCGTAGCAGGGCCCGGTGCCACACACTGGGTCGTAGCAGGGCCCGGTGCCACACACTGGGTCATAGCAGGGCCCGGTGCCACACACTGGGTCATAGCAGGGCCCGGTGCCACACACTGGGTCGTAGCAGGGCCCGGTGCCACACACTGGGTCGTAGCAGGGCCCGGTGCCACACACTGGGTCGTAGCAGGGCCCGGTGCCACACACTGGGTCGTAGCAGGTCCTGGTGCCACACACTGGGTCGTAGCAGGGCCCGGTGCCACACACTGGGTCGTAGCAGGTCCCGGTGCCACACACTGGGTCGTAGCAGGGCCCGGTGCCACACACTGGGTCGTAGCAGGGCCCGGTGCCACACACTGGGTCGTAGCAGGTCCCGGTGCCACACACTGGGTCGTAGCAGGGCCCGGTGCCACACACTGGGTCGTAGCAGGGCCCGGTGCCACACACTGGGTCGTAGCAGGGCCCGGTGCCACACACTGGGTCGTAGCAGGGTCCGGTGCCACACACTGGGTCGTAGCAGGGCCCGGTGCCACACACTGGGTCGTAGCAGGGTCCGGTGCCACACACTGGGTCGTAGCAGGGTCCGGTGCCACACACTGGGTCGTAGCAGGGCCCGGTGCCACACACTGGGTCATAGCAGGGCCCGGTGCCACACACTGGGTCGTAGCAGGGTCCTGTGCCACACACTGGATCATAGCAGGGCCCGGTGCCACACACTGGATCATAGCAGGGCCCGGTGCCACACAGTGGGTCGTAGCAGAGCCCGGTGCGACACACTGGGTCGTAGCAGGGCCCGGTGCCACACACTGGATCATAGCAGGGCCCGGTGCCACACACTGGGTCGTAGCAGGGCCCGGTGCCACACACTGGGTCGTAGCAGGGCCCGGTGCCACACACTGGGTCGTAGCAGGGCCCGGTGCCACACACTGGGTCGTAGCAGGGCCCGGTGCCACACACTGGGTCGTAGCAGGGCCCGGTGCCACACACTGGGTCGTAGCAGGGCCCGGTGCCACACACTGGATCATACCAGGGCCCGGTGCCACACACTGGGTCGTAGCAGGGCCCGGTGCCACACACTGGGTCGTAGCAGGGCCCGGTGCCACACACTGGGTCGTAGCAGGGCCCGGTGCCACACAGTGGGTCGTAGCAGGGCCCGGTGCCACACATTGGGTCGTAGCAGGTCCCTGTGCCACACAGTGGGTCGTAGCAGGGCCCGGTGCCACACACTGGGTCGTAGCAGGGCCCGGTGCCACACACTGGGTCGTAGCAGGGCCCGGTGCCACACACTGGGTCGTAGCAGGGCCCGGTGCCACACACTGGGTCGTAGCAGGTCCCGGTGCCACACACTGGGTCGTAGCAGGGCCCGGTGCCACACACTGGGTCGTAGCAGGGCCCGGTGCCACACACTGGGTCGTAGCAGGTCCCGGTGCCACACACTGGGTCGTAGCAGGTCCCGGTGCCACACACTGGGTCGTAGCAGGGCCCGGTGCCACACACTAGGTCATAGCAGGGCCCGGTGCCACACACTGGGTCGTAGCAGGGCCCGGTGCCACACACTGGGTCGTAGCAGGGCTCGGTGCCACACACTGGGTCGTAGCAGGGCCCGGTGCCACACACTGGGTCGTAGCAGGGCCCGGTGCCACACACTGGGTCGTAGCAGGGCCCGGTGCCACACACTGGGTCGTAGCAGGGCCCGGTGCCACACACTGGGTCGTAGCAGGGCCCGGTGCCACACGCTCTATGAAAAGTACTTAGTGTTCGTGATAATGATGAACGACTCTTTATCAGCAGAAATAAAGACGACCTTCCTTCACTTCTTCAGAGGAATCCTCATTACCTATCATTTTTCCATGGGGTTGTATGGCTCCTACGGGTTTAGTGTTTTCCCATTAATGTAACAGCAACAATAATAATTATAATGTTGGTATCAAACTGCAAAGAACATTTGTTAAACAAAAAATATCTAACCTTTAGAGCTTATCTCGTATTATCTTATCTTATGGTAGCTTATCTCGTATTATCTTATCTTATGGTAGCTTATCTCTTATTATCTTATCTTATGGTAGCTTATCTCGTATTATCTTATCTTATGGTAGCTTATCTCGTATTATCTTATCTTATGGTAGCTTATCTCGTATTATCTTATCTTATGGTAGCTTATCTCGTATTATCTTATCTTATGGTAGCTTATCTCGTATTATCTTATCTTATGGTAGCTTATCTCGTATTATCTTATCTTATGGTAGCTTATCTCGTATTATCTTATCTTATGGTAGCTTATCTCGTATTATCTTATCTTATGGTAGCTTATCTCGTATTATCTTATCTTATGGTAGCTTATCTCGTATTATCTTATCTTATGGTAGCTTATCTCGTATTATCTTATCTTATGGTAGCTTATCTCGTATTATCTTATCTTATGGTAGCTTATCTCGTATTATCTTATCTTATGGTAGCTTATCTCGTATTATCTTATCCTATGGTGGGTTATGGTGTAAGTTATATGTATGGATGGAGGTTCGCCTCTATGTGAACTATGGGGACCTCAGGGCCTCGGAGAAGCAGATAACATAAAAGTCTCAACGATAAATATTTGGATTTCTCTATGAAGGTATTTGAATATTCCGCTTTTACCACTCATTCTTTTATAATAACGCAAATACGAAAACTTATGTTATGTAATATAGTACACAAAGTTTAAAGGGTACGTTGCTGATACAAAGATGTTGTAGTATGCAATATACTAGGTTAGAAGTGTTTGTCAACGTTGATATTTCATATTACATATGAAATGTAACTGGTGGTGGATTAGCACCTCAGACTGACGCTTGTGCAAGATTGAAAGTAACAGTAACAATTTCACTAACGTGTGGGCGGAAGTAATTTTTCTCCACAAAAGAAGTTTTCAGCCCATGACATTCGTTGTTATGGTCCGTAGGGGAGCATCCTTAACTGAGCTGCACCTCGTGGTGATGGTAGTAATAGTAGTAGTAGTGGTGGTAGTGGTGGTAGTGGTTGTGTGGTGGTGGTTAGTTAGCATCCCACATTGTTGTTGCTTCATGACAGCCGGATATTAATGGGCGGATGGCCAGCAGGGAACAATTAATCAGGAGGATTACTGGGAAGGGTCGAGAAAGTTACAGCCTCAACAAATAAAGTGCTGGGATCTCACGAAAGAAAATTAGATGCTAGGGAGAGGGAGAACTAGCCAAACATACCCTAATAAACTGATGAGTGAAGATATATTATTGTTGAGAAAGTGGATAACTGATGCAAGGAGAGAGTGAGAGAGAGGAAGAGAGGGAGAGAGAGAGAGAGAGAGAGAGAGAGAGAGAGAGAGAGAGAGAGAGAGAGAGAGAGAGAGAGAGAGAGAGAGAGAGAGAGAGAGAGTAGAAGGGAATGATACGCAGTAGACGACCTAAGGTTATCTACACAGCAGCAGAAACACTCACATGAATCACACAATCCATACTTAGGAGAGGATTCTTGCGACAACGTTTCGGTCCGTCCTGGACCACCGTCAAGTTACAGTAGCTCAGGAGAGATCGAAAAGTCGTCATAAGGCTGCAGCTACGGTATTGTGACTTTGTATTCTCTACACATACACGAGGTAGAGAAACCATTACCACGAGGTAGAGAAACCATTACCACGAGGTAGAGAAACCATTAACACGAGATAGAGAAACCATTACCACGAGGTAGAGAAACCATTAACACGAGATAGAGAAACCATTACCACGAGGTAGAGAAACCATTAACACGAGATAGAGAAACCATTACCACGAGGTAGAGAAACCATTACCACGAGGTAGAGAAACCATTAACACGAGATAGAGAAACCATTACCACCAGGTAGAGAAACCATTACCACGAGGTAGAAGAACCATTACCACGAGGTAGAGAAACCATTACCACGAGGTAGAGAAACCATTAACACGAGGTAGAGAAACCATTAACACGAGGTAGAGAAACCATTAACACGAGGTAGAGAAACCATTACCACGAGGTAGAGAAACCATTACCACAAGGTAGGGGAACCATTACCACGAGGCTGAGAAACCATTACCACGAGGTAGAGAAACCATTAACACGAGGTAGAGAAACCATTACCACGAGGTAGAGAAACCATTACCACGAGGTAGGGAAACCATTACCACGAGGTAGAGAAACCATTACCACGAGGTAGAAGAACCATTACCACGAGGTAGAGAAACCATTACCACGAGGTAGAGAAACCATTAACACGAGGTAGAGAAACCATTAACACGAGGTAGAGAAACCATTAACACGAGGTAGAGAAACCATTACCACGAGGTAGAGAAACCATTACCACAAGGTAGGGGAACCATTACCACGAGGCTGAGAAACCATTACCACGAGGTAGAGAAACCATTAACACGAGGTAGAGAAACCATTACCACGAGGTAGAGAAACCATTACCACGAGGTAGAGAAACCATTACCACGAGGTAGAGAAACCATTACCACGAGGTAGAGAAACCATTAACACGAGGTAGAGAAACCATTACCACGAGGTAGAGAAACCATTACCACGAGGTAGGGGAACCATTACCACGAAAAAGAAAAACCATTGCCACGAGGTAGAGAAACCATTGACACGAGGTAGAGAAACCATTACCACGAGGTAGAGAAACCATTAACACGAGGTAGAGAAACCATTACTACGATGTAGAGAAACCATTAGCACGAGGTAGAGAAACCATTACCACAAGGTAGAGAAACCATTACCACGAGGTAGAGAAACCATTAACACGAGGTAGAGAAACCATTACCACAAGGTAGAGAAACCATTACCACTAGGTAGAGAAACCATTTCCACGAGGTAGAGAAACCATTACCACAAGGTAGAGAAACCATTACTACGAGGTAGAGAAACCATTACCACAAGGTAGAGAAACCATTACCACGAGGCAGAGAAATCATTAACACGAGGTAGAGAAACCATTACCACGAGGTTGAGGAATCATTAACACGAGGTAGAGAAACCATTAACATAAGGTAGAGAAACCATTACTACGAAGTAGAGAAACCATTACCACGAGGTAGAGAAACCATTACCACGAGGTAGAGAAACCATTACCACGAGGTAGAGTAAACATTAACAAGAGGTAGAGAAACCATTACCACTAGGTAGAGAAACCGTTACCACGAGGTAGAGAAGCCATTACCACGAGGTAGAGAAACCGTTACCACGAGGTAGAGAAACCATTACCACGAGGTAGAATAACCATTAACAAGAGGTAGCGAAACCATTACCACTAGGTAGAGAAACCGTTACCACGAGGTAGAGAAACCACTACCACTAGGTAGAGAAACCGTTACCACGAGGTAGAGAAACCATTGCCACGAGGTAGAGTAACCATTACCACGAGGTAGAGAAACCATTACCACGAGGTAGAGTAACCATTACCACGAGGTAGAGAAACCATTACCACGCGGTAGAGAAACCATTACCACGAGGTAGAGAAACCGTTACCACGAGGTAGAGAAAACGTTACCACGAGGTAGAGTAACCATTAACAAGAGGTAGAGAAACCATTACCACTAGGTAGAGAAACCGTTACCACGAGGTAGAGAAACCATTACCACGAGGTAGAGAAATCATTACGACAAGGTGGAGAAGCCATTACCACGAGGTAGAGAAACCATTACCACGAGGTAGAGAAACCATTACCACGAGGTAGAGAAACCATTAACACGAGGTAGAGAAACCATTAC
Organism: Cherax quadricarinatus; assembly: GCF_038502225.1. Classification (NCBI taxonomy): domain Eukaryota; kingdom Metazoa; phylum Arthropoda; class Malacostraca; order Decapoda; family Parastacidae; genus Cherax; species Cherax quadricarinatus. The sequence goes on from NC_091308.1 coordinate 1,904,830, forward strand.
CACGAGGTTGAGAAACCATTAACACGAGGTAGAGAAACCATTACCACGAGGTAGAGAAACCATTACTACGAGGTAGAGAAACCATTACCACGAGGTAGAGAAACCATTACCACGAGGCAGAGAAACCATTACCACGAGGTAGAGAAACCGTTACCACGAGGTAGAGAAACCATTACCACGATGTAGAGTAACCAATAATTATTAACAAGAGGTAGAGAAACCATTACCACTAGGTAGAGACACCGTTACCACGAGGTAGAGAAACAATTACCACGAGGTAGAGAAACCATTACCACAAGGTAGAAAAACCATTACCACGAGGTAGAGAAACCATTACCACAAGGTAGAGAAACCCTTACCATGAGGCAGAGAAACCATTAACACGAGGTTGAGAAACCGTTACCACGAGGTAGAGAAACAATTACCACGAGGTAGAGTAAGCATTAACAAGAGGTAGAGAAACCATTACCACTAGGTAGAGAAACCGTTTCCACGAGGTAGAGAAACCATTACCACTAGGTAGAGAAACCGTTACCACGAAGTAGAGAAGCCATTACCACGAGGTAGAGTAACCATTAACAAGAGGTAGAGAAACCATTACCACTAGGTAGAGAAACCGTTACCACGAGGTAGAGAAACCATTACCACTAGGTAGAGAAACCGTTACCACGAAGTAGAGAAACCATTATCACGAGGTAGAGTAACCATTACTACGAGGTAGAGAAACCATTACCACGAGGTAGAGTAACCATTACCACGAGGTAGAGAAACCATTACCACGAGGTAGAGAAACCCTTACCAAGAGGTAGAGAAACCATTACCACTAGGTAGAGAAACCGTTACCACGAGGTAGAAAAACCATTATCACGAGGTAGAGAAACCATTACCACAAGGTAGAGAAACCATTACCACGAGGTAGAGAAAGCATTACCACAAGGTAGAGAAACCATTACCACGAGGCAGAGAAACCATTAACACGAGGTAGAGAAACCGTTACCACGAGGTAGAGAAACAATTACCACGAGGTAGAGTAAGCATTAACAAGAGGTAGAGAAACCATTACCACTAGGCAGTAAAACCTTTACCACGAGGTAGAGAAACCATTACCACTAGGTAGAGAAACCGTTACCACGAGGTAGAGAAACCATTACCACGAGGTAGAGTAACCATTACCACGAGGTAGAGAAACCATTACCACGAGGTAGAGTAACCATTACCACGAGGTAGAGAAACCATTACCACGAGGTAGAGAAACCATTACCACGAGGTAGAGAAACCGTTACCACGAGGTAGAGAAACCATTACCACGAGGTAGAGAAACCGTTACCACGAGGTAGAGAAACCATTACCACTAGGTAGAGAAAGCGTTACCACGAAGTAGAGAAGCCATTATCACGAGCTAGAGTAACCATTACTACGAGGTAGAGAAACCATTACCACGAGGTAGAGTAACCATTACCACGAGGTAGAGAAACCATTACCACGAGGTAGAGAAACCGTTACCACGAGGTAGAGAAACCATTACCACGAGGTAGAGAAACCGTTACCACGAGGTAGAGTAACCATTACCACGAGGTAGAGAAACCATTACTACGAGGTAGAGAAACCATTACCACGAGGTAGAGAAGCCATTACCACGAGGTAGAGAAACCATTACCACGAGGAAGAGAAACCATTACCACGAGGTAGAGAAACCGTTACCACGAGGTAGAGAAACCATTACCACGAGGTAGAGTAACCATTAACAAGAGGTAGAGAAACCATTACCACTAGGTAGAGAAACCGTTTCCACGAGGTAGAGAAACCATTACCACTAGGTAGAGAAACCGTTACCACGAGGTAGAGAAGCCATTATCACGAGGTAGAGTAACCATTACTACGAGGTAGAGAAACCTTTACCACGAGGTAGAGAAACCATTACCACGAGGTAGAGAAACCATTACCACGAGGTAGGAGAACCATAACTTATCACCAGTGAAAATAGCCTCATAAATCTGTATAAATCCTCCACAAATGGGATCATGTGTTAAAGTTTTCTTACAACATTGTGCAAGTGTGGTAACTCTCTCTCCACCTGGCACGGTGGACACACTCCAAGCACGGTGGACACACTCCAAGCACGGTGGACACACTCCAAGCACGGTGGACACACTCCAAGCACGGTGGACACACTCCAAGCACGGTGGACACACTCCAAGCACGGTGGATGCGCGATGACAACTTTTTCAATAATACGTAAGTATTTATATATATATATATATGTATATATATATATATATATATATATATATATATATATATATATATATATATATATATATATATATATATATATATATATATATATATATATATGTATATATATATATCGTGCCGAATATGTAAAACTGGTCAATTAGCAAGAACTCATTTAAAATTAATTTCTTTCTGAAATTTTCTCTTATACGTTTAAAGATATATTTTTTTCATTAATGTTAATGTAAAAAATTTTAATTTTGCACCAAAAGAATCTTAGAAAACTTACCTAACCTTATTATAACAAGAGCAATTTATTTTAGACTAACCCAAGTAAATATATTTTAAATGCGTTTACAGTAATTTAATACTAAACAAACACAATCAAATATATTTTTTTCGTTAGTTTCAGAATGATTTTTGCGAAATTATTGCATACATAAATTTTCACTTGTCCTATATGGCAAGATGGGCGTTGCTATTTAAGCCAAGATCGCAAGTTCTGCCTATTCGGCACGACATATATATATATATATATATATATATATATATATATATATATATATATATATATATATATATATATATATATATATATATATATATATATTATTTTACAGATAGCACTGCTGTGTCGTGTCTGTGTCAAAAGACAGTGTCTGTGACCCAATTGTGTTCTCCCACAGCCCCGGTAGTAATTTAGGAAAATGCACAGGTCAATGATGGTGACTTCTAACGTAGACTTGAGATGAATATTGAACACGTGCACATTTCACTAGCAACAAGCACACTGTACTAGTCACTAGCACACTGTACTAGTCACTGCCACACTGTACTAGTCACTGCCACACTGTACTAGTCACTGCCACACTGTACTAGTCACTGCCACACTGTACTAGTCACTAGCACTCTGTACTAGTCACTAGCACACTGTACTAGTCACTAGCACGCTGTACTAGTCACTAGCACACTGTACTAGTCACTAGCACTCTGTACTAGTCACTAGCACGCTGTACTAGTCACTAGCACTCTGTACTAGTCACTAGCACGCTGTACTAGTCACTAGTACTCTGTACTAATCACACAGTAATGGGTGGATAACGGTGATGTCTCTCATTCAACAATAACAACATCCGAGGGCCGTCCTGGACACTACCGGCTTCACCCATCAGTACACACTCCCACACCAGGAACACATCCATGCTTAAAATTCGCCTGGTTGCGCAGCTCTATATACAGCAGATATATCACCTTACAGTTCGTCCGGGAATCGAACCCGGCCCAGCAGATCCATTTAGGACGTCTCACCTGCCATGCATGGAGATGCGAGAGCACTGAAACATTTCTACATTTGGGGAACACAACAAACTGTTGTGTGTTGCAAACTTCTGATTTGTTGTGTTGAACGTTGGTTAGTTTCAAAATATTTTCCTTCGACCTTTGACAAGTTCGCATATTTTTCTTTTATTTCAAAGTAAAAAATGCAAAAGCTTCTTATATAATTTATTTCCATTTTGTCGTTTCTGTTTTGTTTGTGGAAAAGTGTATAGGGAAATCTGTTCGTTATTGCTTTATATATTATACTATTTACAGAAAAACTGCCACCTTCATTCAAAAAAAAAAAAAAGTAACGTATATTGGGGAACTCCTAAAATTCCCAACATGTTCAGAGAGAGGAAAGTGATCCCACTGATTGTTGTCTGTGGTCAGCTGCTAGCGCTTCTTTTTTGATTATGATAATAATAATAATAATGTGGTCAGCTGCTGTGACGCAACCGGCCACAGAGATGCGATCTCTGTTAATACCCGCATCAACCAACATACCTTTCTGTAACTGTCACAGCAAACAGTGCCTCGTTTATTTATTTTTAGCTTGAGCTGGGAAAGATTGAGGAGGAATGCAGAGATTAGTTATCAAACTACAGACGTGGTGACTGAATACACTCACAGCTTCCCTGTCAGAGTTCATGGGCCAAGGAAGCTACACTGTGACTTTCGTGTGCTGATAGGCTGACGGATCTATGAAAGACGAAGTGAATAACCGAACTGAAGCTGAAAAGGTGAAGGTGAAGTGATGTAACGTGTTGAAAGTTGTTTATCTCTGGAGGTCAAAAAATGGCAATATACCAGAATACAATGGTGCTAAACATTCTTCTTCTTCTTCTTATTATTATTATTATTAGTAGTAGTAGTAGTAGTAGTAGTATTAGTAGTAGTAGTAGTAATATTAGTAGTAGTAGTAGTATTGGTAGTAGTAGTCGAATAAGTAGCAGCAGCAGCAGTAGTAATTGCAGTAATAAAAGTAGTACTAGTATAATTATTTTTGTTTATATTTGTTTTTTTTCTATCAAAATAGTTTATGGAACTGAAGTTATATAAGAAGAAAGTTACTAAACATTGTTGTTACCTGCACGAGAGTACATCAGAAGCGTTGAACAGCAAATAAAACCGTTGCTGTGTTAAAGCAGGAATAGTCTTAAGACTGGGAAATGTTTGCATACTAAAAGATTAAACAGAAATTAATTTGTCCAGTCTTCACTGTTTGTAGTTACATTAGCAGAGTTATGTTAGTGTTGTCCTGTTTTCAATGTTTGTAGTTACAACAACAGAGTTATGCTGTGATGTCTCATCTTCTATAATTCTCATTTCCTTTTCATTTCCACTGGTTG
>NC_091308.1:1914733-1964733 GCF_038502225.1 Cherax quadricarinatus
ATTATTATTATTATTATTATTATTATTATTATTATTATTATTATTATTATTATTATTATTATTATTATTATTATTATTACTATTATTATTATTATTATTGTTATTATTATTATTATTATTATTATTATTATTATTATTATTATTATTATTATTATTATTATTTTCATTATTATCATCATGATCATAATCATCAGTTATGGAAAGTGTTAAGGCAGTATGGGGGATCAGTCTCGTCTCTGGTCACTCACAACAGATAACTTCAACATATAAACGTATTTAGAGATAATTCGATATTTGAGTGCAACCTTCTTGGTGAAATGTCGTAAATAAAAATGAAAATAGTAGGAGATTGAGTGAGAAATTATAGAAGACTGAGTGAGAAACAATAGAAAATTGATAAATAATAGGAGACTGGGTCAGAAACACTAGAAGAATAAGAAATAAGAGAAAACTGAAAAATAAAAGAAGAGTAAATAAGAAATAACATGTAATTGAGAAATAATACGAGAGTAAATGAGAAATCACAGGAAACTAAGAAATAATAAGAGAGTAAGAAATAACAAGAGATTGAGATATAAACGGAGAATAAGAAATAACGTAAGACTGAGAATTAATAGGAGTGAGAAATGACTGGAGATTAAGTTAGAAATTTAAGAACGACGGAGAAATGGCACTGGCTGAGAAACAGTCAGTCCTATAAAAGAAAAAGAAAAAATATACATAAAGTGTGAGAGTGAAATATTTGTTTGTGGCTCAAAGCAAAGACAGATGAAAGGAGCCAGAAACATCAGGGAGAGAGAGAGAGAGAGAGAGAGAAGAGAAAGAGGGACAGAGAAAGAGAGAGATGCAGAGGGGAAGGTGATAAAAATGGGAAGAGGGGAAAGTCCAACTGAAGTGTAGTGAGGGGAAACTGAGAGAAAGTATGTCTCCATCACTCTCAGCTGAGAGAAAGTGCATCTCTCACTCTTAGCTAAGAGAAAGTGTATCTCCCTCACTCAGCTGAGGGGGAGTGCGTCTCTCTCACTCTCAAGTGAGAGAAAGTGCATCTCTCTCACTCAACTGAGAGAAATTGTATCTCTCTCATTCTCAACTGAGAGAAGGTGCATCTCCCTCACTCAACTGAGAGAAAGTATATCTCCCTCACTCTCAGCTGAGAGAAGATAAGTAGCTTTTTCTTGTCCCTCAGAAATTTACTTGACGTAAATTCCTTGCAAAAACATTTCTCTAAAATATCTGAAAACAAAGAAGAAAAAGAATATCGAAAATAGAAATATTAATTTTATTTATTTACTTATTTGTATGTGTGTGTGCGTGTGTGTGTGTGTGTGTGTGTGTGTGTGTGTGTGTGTGTGTGTGTGTGTGTGTGTGTGTGTGTGTGTGTGTGTGTGTGTGTGTGCACGGGACAAGCCAGTAGGTCACTTGACGCCAGAGTTAAAAAGCATAAATATGAACTAACTACTGGACAACAAACTCTCAGTTTCTTCTTTCATGTGAGAGACAGAGATACAGGCCACTGTGTACATTATGTAATATATATACATATATATTTTTTATTTCATATAAATATTAAGAGTTTACCCAGTAGGTTTACAAACACACCTAATTAGCAGTGTACCTGGCTGATGGTGCCGCCAATACTCCATGTACAACACTAAGAATCAAACTAAGACGAGCGACTTGCTTTGTGTACAGAGTCATCCAAAGAAAACTTTCCTTGATTATGGTCCTTTGTTGCAGCGCGAAAGTTTTAATTTGCTCTTGCAAGACACATTTGCCTTCTCTGCTGTCCTGCAATATTTATGAGACAGACTTAACCTCAGGAAACTTTTAATGACTAACAGCACTAAGGCTGACGTCTCTACTAACGCTTGTCAAAAAAATAATTATTAGAGAGGGGGAAGTAGATGATAATTGTGATAAATCGTGAGTAGGTCTCTGGTAGGCCTATACTGATGTTAACTTTCCATATATTATTATTAAATTAAATTAAATAAGATTTGAGAAAATAATACATCTAATCATTATATGTGTGGTGAGACCAGCCTCCCTAGTGTCTAGTGTCACCACGTGTGTGGTGAGACCAGCCTCCCTAGTGTCTAGTGTCACCACGTGTGTGGTGAGACCAGCCTTCCTAGTGTCTAGTGTCACCACGTGTGTGGTGAGACCAGCCTCCCTAGTGTCTAGTGTCACCACGTGTGTGGTGAGACCAGCCTCCCTAGTGTCTAGTGTCACCACGTGTGTGGTGAGACCAGCCTCCCTAGTGTCTAGTGTCACCACGTGTGTGGTGAGACCAGCCTCCCTAGTGTCTAGTGTCACCACGTGTGTGGTGAGACCAGCCTCCCTAGTGTCTAGTGTCACCACGTGTGTGGTGAGACCAGCCTCCCTAGTGTCTAGTGTCACCACGTGTGTGGTGAGACCAGCCTCCCTAGTGTCTAGTGTCACCACATGTGTGGTGAGACCAGCCTCCCTAGTGTCTAGTGTCACCACGTGTGTGGTGAGACCAGCCTCCCTAGTGTCTAGTGCCACCACGTGTGTGGTGAGACCAGCCTCCCTAGTGTCTAGTGTCACCACATGTGTGGTGAGACCAGCCTCCCTAGTGTCTAGTGTCACCACATGTGTGGTGAGACCAGCCTCCCTAGTGTCTAGTGTCATCACGTGTGTGGTGAGACCAGCCTCCCTAGTGTCTAGTGCCACCACATGTGTGGTGAGACCAGCCTCCCTAGTGTCTAGTGTCACCACATGTGTGGTGAGACCAGCCTCCCTAGTATCTAGTGTCACCACATGTATGGTGAGACCAGCCTCCCTAGTGTCTAGTGTCACCACATGTGTGGTGAGACCAGCCTACCTAGTGTCTAGTGTCACCACGTGTGTGGTGAGACCAGCCTCCCTAGTGTCTAGTGTCACCACATGTGTGGTGAGACCAGCTTCCCTAGTGTCTAGTGCCACCACGTGTGTGGTGAGACCAGCCTCCCTAGTGTCTAGTGTCACCACATGTGTTGTGAGACCAACCTCCCTAGTGTCTAGTGTCATCACGTGTGTGGTGAGACCAGCCTCCCTAGTGTCTAGTGTCATTACGTGTGTGGTGAGACCAGCCTCCCTAGTGTCTAGTGTCACCACGTGTGTGGTGAGACCAGCCTCCCTAGTGTCTAGTGTCACCACATGTGTGGTGAGACCAGCCTCCCTAGTGTCTAGTGTCACCACGTGTGTGGTGAGACCAGCCTCCCTAGTGTCTAGTGCCACCACGTGTGTGGTGAGACCAGCCTCGCTAGTGTCTAGTGTCACCACATGTGTGGTGAGACCAGTCTTCCTAGTGTCTAGTGTCACCACATGTGTGGTGAGACCAGCCTCCCTAGTGTCTAGTGCCACCACATGTGTGGTGAGACCAGCCTCCCTAGTGTCTAGTGTCACCAAATGTGTGGTGAGACCAGCCTCCCTAGTATCTAGTGTCACCACATGTATGGTGAGACCAGCCTCCCTAGTGTCTAGTGTCACCACATGTGTGGTGAGACCAGCCTCCATAGTGTCTAGTGTCACCACGTGTGTGGTGAGACCAGCCTCCCCAGTGTCTAGTGTCACCACATGTGTGGTGAGACCAGCTTCCCTAGTGTCTAGTGCCACCACGTGTGTGGTGAGACCAGCCTTCCTAGTGTCTAGTGTCACCACATGTGTGGTGAGACCAACCTCCCTAGTGTCTAGTGTTATCACGTGTGTGGTGAGACCAGCCTCGCTAGTGTCTAGTGTCATTACGTGTGTGGTGAGACCAGCCTCCCTAGTGCCTAGTGTCACCACGTATGTGGTGAGACCAGCCTCCCTAGTGTCTAGTGTCACCACATGTGTGGTGAGACCAGCCTCCCTAGTGTCTAGTGTCACCACGTGTGTGGTGAGACCAGCCTCCCTAGTGTCTAGTGTCACCACGTGTGTGGTGACACTATATATATATATATATATATATATATATATATATATATATATATATATATATATATATATATATATATATATATATATATATATATATATATATATATATATATATGTCGTGCCGAATAGGTAGAACTTGCAATCTTGACTTAAATAGCAACTGTCATCTTGCCATATAGGACAAGTGAAAATTTGTGTATGCAATAATTTCGCCAAAATCATTCTGAACCTGACGAAAAAAAAAATATTTCACTGGATTTGTTTAGTATTAAATTATTGTAAACAAATCTAAAATATATTTTGTAGAACTAGGCTAAAATAAATTGTTCTTGTTATAATAAGGTTAGGTAAGTTTTCTAAGATTCTTTTGGTGCCAAATTAAAAAAAAATACATTAACATTAATGAAAAAAATATATCTTTAAACTTATAAGAGAAAATTTCAGAAAGGACTTAATTTTAAATGAGTTCTTGCTAATTGACCAGTTTTACATATTCGGCACGACATATATATATATATATATATATATATATATATATATATATATATATATATATATATATATCTCTATATATATATATATGCAATAAGATCACAGTAAACGGATGATTTCGGAATATGCAAAACAACCACTCTGAAAAAATAGAGAAATTCCAAGCGCTTTCGTGACTACTCACATTATCAAGGAACTTGATAATGTGAGTAGTCACGAAAGCGCTTGGAATTTCTCTATTCTTTCAGAGTGGTTGTTTTGCATATATATATATATATATATATATATATATATATATATATATATATATATATATATATATATATATATATATATATATATATATATATGCAAGGAATTCGCGAGAGCATGCGAAATATACACAAACACTGATCTCTGGCTGAAGGAGACTCGAACCTACGAACCTTAGGACAAGGTACGCAGTGCTTTACCAATCTACCCACACTGGACAATACCTTGGCGTGTAGCATGCGCTACACGTTTGATCCAAGGCAGCCAGCTTTCAGGGAGAAGGCTTATAGCGTTTCATCTCATCCCCTGCATGCATCAGCCTTACTAGAGATTTGAACAATGCAAGGAATTCGCGAGAGCATGCGAAATATACACAAACACTGATCTCTGTCTGAAGGAGACTCGAACCTACGAACCTTAGGACAAGGTACGCAGGGGATGAGATGAAAAGCTGTAAGCCTTCTCCCTGAAAGCTGGCTGCCTTGGATCAAACGTGTAGCGCATGCTACACGCCAAGGTATTGTCCAGTGTGGGTAGATTGGTAAAGCACTGCGTACCTTGTCCTAAGGTTCGTAGGTTCGAGTCTCCTTCAGCCAGAGATCAGTGTTTGTGTATATTTCGCATGCTCTCGCGTATTCCTTGCATTGTTCAAATCTCTAGTAAGGCTGATGCATGCAGGGGATGAGATGAAAAGCTGTAAGCCTTCTCCCTGAAAGCTGGCTGCCTTGGATCAAACGTGTAGCGCATGCTACACGCCAAGGTATTGTCCAGTGTGGGTAGATTGGTAAAGCACTGCGTACCCTGTCCTAAGGTTCGTAGGTTCGAGTCTCCTTCAGCCAGAGATCAGTGTTTGTGTATATTTCGCATGCTCTCGCGAATTCCTTGCATTGTTCAAATCTCTAGTAAGGCTGATGCATGCAGGGGATGAGATGAAAAGCTGTAAGCCTTCTCCCTGAAAGCTGGCTGCCTTGGATCAAACGTGTAGCGCATGCTACACGCCAAGGTATTGTCCAGTGTGGGTAGATTGGTAAAGCACTGAGTACCTTGTCCTAAGGTTCGTAGGTTCGAGTCTCCTTCAGCCAGAGATCAGTGTTTATATATATATATATATATATATATATATATATATATATATATATATATATATATATATATATATATATATATATATTTATACGCACTTATCTGTGAATATACAATAGCAGACACACACCCCTCGGTATATATATTCTGAGAGATACACACCTCACGGCGTATATACACTGACAGACACACACATCCCCGTGTATATACTCTGACACACTTCATTGTGTAGACGCAGCCTCTATCGTCTACACACTCTTCATTGTGTAGACGCAGCCTCTACCTTCTACACACTCTTCATTTTGTAGACGCAGACTTTAGCGTCTACACACATCATTGTGTAGGCACAGCCTCTAGCGTCTACAAGCACTTCATTGTGTAGACGCAGCCTCTATCGTCTACACACTCTTCATTGTGTAGACGCAGCCTCTACCTTCTACACACTCTTCATTTTGTAGACGCAGACTTTAGCGTCTACACACATCATTGTGTAGACACAGCCTCTAGCGTCTACAAGCACTTCATTATGTAGACACAGCCTCTAGCGTCTACAAACATTTCATTGTGTAGACACAGCCTCTATCGTCTATACACTCTTCATTGTGTAGACACAGCCTCTAGCGACTACATACACTTCATTGTGTAGACACAGTCTCTAGCGTCTACACACACTTCATTGTGTAGACACAGCCTCTAGCGTCTACAAACACTTCATTGTGTAGACACAGCCTCTAGCGTCTACAAACACCTCATTGTGTAGACACAGCCTCTAGCGTCTACACACACTTCATTGTGTAGACGCATCCTCTAGCGTCTACACACACTTCATTGTGTAGACACAGCCTCTAGCGTCTACACACACTTCATTGTGTAGACACAGCCTCTAGAGTCTACAAACACTTCATTGTGTAGACGCAGCCTCTAGCGTCTACAAACACTTCATTGTGTAGACGCAGCCTCTAGCGTCTACAAACACTTCATTGTGTAGACACAGCCTCTAGCGTCTACAAACACTTCATTGTGTAGACGGAGCCTCTAGCGTCTACAAACACTTCATTATGTAGACACAGCCTCTAGCGTCTACAAACACTTCACTATGTAGACACAGCCTCTAGCGTCTACAAACACTTCACTGTGTAGACAGCCTCTAGCGTCTACAAACACTTCATTATGTAGACACAGCCTCTAGCGTCTACAAACACTTCATTATGTAGACACAGCCTCTAGCGTCTACAAACACTTCATTGTGTAGACACAGCCTCTAGCGTCTACAAACACTTCACTGTGTAGACACAGCCTCTAGCGTCTACAAACACTTCATTGTGTAGACACAGCCTCTAGCGTCTACAAACACTTCATTGTGTAGACACAGCCTCTAGCGTCTACAAACACTTCACTGTGTAGACACAGCCTCTAGCGTCTACAAACACTTCACTGTGTAGACACAGCCTCTAGCGTCTACAAACACTTCACTGTGTAGACACAGCCTCTAGCGTCTACAAACACTTCACTGTGTAGACACAGCCTCTAGCGTCTACAAACACTTCACTGTGTAGACGCAGCCTCTAGCGTCTACAAACACTTCACTGTGTAGACACAGCCTCTAGCGTCTACAAACACTTCACTGTGTAGACACAGCCTCTAGCGTCTACAAACACTTCACTGTGTAGACGCAGCCTCTAGCGTCTACAAACACTTCACTGTGTAGACGCAGCCTCTAGCGTCTACAAACACTTCACTGTGTAGACACAGCCTCTAGCGTCTACAAACACTTCACTGTGTAGACACAGCCTCTAGCGTCTACAAACACTTCACTGTGTAGACGCAGCCTCTAGCGTCTACAAACACTTCATTATGTAGACGCAGCCTCTAGCGTCTACAAACACTTCATTATGTAGACGCAGCCTCTAGCGTCTACAAACACTTCACTGTGTAGACACAGCCTCTAGCGTCTACAAACACTTCACTGTGTAGACGCAGCCTCTAGCGTCTACAAACACTTCACTGTGTAGACACAGCCTCTAGCGTCTACAAACACTTCACTGTGTAGACGCAGCCTCTAGCGTCTACAAACACTTCACTGTGTAGACACATCCTCTAGCGTCTACAAACACTAACGTGAATAACTTATAATATAAAATTGATGATTTTATTGTCTCCAGTTGAAGCTTCAATATTAAGCTCATCCTTACTGAAATTTTATTGCTAATATCGGGTCATTAGGCAAGTTGCAAGTCAATATGAGTTGCAGATCCTGTTAATTAAACTTTGTTTGCAAATTCCTTGTGCATGATCGGGTCGTAATAATACCGTTTATCTTCTTTTAATTGAATATCCAAAAAGCGTAAAATCAAGAAGCTTTTTGTTTGTAAATGCGTATAAACGATACGCCACATTTCCCCTCCCCCCCCCCTTTTAAATAATTTTCTTCATTTGTAAATCTCTTCTTTTTTTATATATATAAATTATTACATTATTTGGTAATTTTTTTTTTTTTATATTTTTAATATCTCGTCATCATTTGGTCGTGAATCTTTTCCGCATTTCTTTTGAATCTCCTTTGTAAATTATTTCCAACCTTCTGTAAATTTTTGCCATTTTGTTTTGTAAATTTATTCATCTTTTTGTAATTTTTTTTTTTTTTTTTTTTGGAATTCTCTTTTTTTCTGTAAATTTTTTTATTACTTATTTGGTGAGTCCTTCTTTTTTTAACTCTCTATTTTCTGTTTAAACAGTCTCTTCTTATTTTGTAAATCTATTTCATATTTCTGTAAATCTATTTCATCTTTCTGTAAATCTATTTCATCTTTCTGTAAATCTATTTCATCTTTTTTGTAAATCTCTTTCCTTTGTAAATATATCTTCAGTTTATTAGTACAATTTTTCAACTTTATTTTGTAAATATCTTCAGAGATTAAGTAATTAAAATTTTTCTGAAATAGATTGAATGTTTCCTAAGACTATTATGTATTTTTTTTATTATGATTGTGTGTATATATATGTATATATACACACACAATCATAATATATATATACACACAATCATAATAAAAAAATACATAATACTCTTAGAAAACATACAATCTATTTCAGAAAAATTTTAATTACTTAATCTCTGAAGATATTTACAAAATAAAGTTGAAAAATTGTACTAATAAACTGAAGATATATTTACAAAGGAAAGAGATTTACAGAAAGATGAAATAGATTTACAAAATAAGAAGAGACTGTTTAAACAGAAAATAGAGAGGTTAAAAAAAACGGACTCACCAAATAAGTGATAAAAAAATTTACAGAAAAAAAGAGATTTAAAAAAAAAAAAATTACAAAAAGATGAATAAATTTACAAAACAAAATGGCAAAAATTTACAGAAGGTTGGAAATGATTTACAAAGGAGATTCAAAAGAAACTGGTCAGTTAGCAAGAACTCATTTAAAATTAAGTCATTTCTAAAATTTTCTCTTATACGATTAAAGATATATTTTTTTTTCATTTATGTTAATGTAAAAACTAATAATTTTGTACCAAAAGTACCTTAGAAAACTTACCTAACCTTATTATAAAAACCGCAATTTAATTTAGCCTAATCCAACTAAATATATTTTAGATAAGTTTACGATAGTTTAATAATAATCAAACAATGAAGTATATATGAGTTACTATTTAAGCCAAAATCGCAAGTTTTAACTATTCGGCACGACATATATATGTATATATATATATATATATATATATATATATATATATATATATATATATATATATATATATATATATATATATATATATATATATATATATATGTATGTATATATATATACATATATATATATATATATATATATATATATATGTATGTATATATATATATATATATATATATATATATATATATATATATATATATATATATATATATATATATATATATATATATATATATATATATATATATATATATATATATATATATATATATATATATATATATATACAGGGAGGTACTACCGTCCTGCCAAGTGAGTGTAAAACGAAAGCCTGTAATTGTTTTACATGATGGTAGGATTGCAGGTGTACTTTTTTCTGTTTCATAAACATGCAAGATTTCAGGTATGTCTTGCTACTTCTACTTACACTTAGGTCACACTACACATACATGTACAAGCATATATATACACACCCCACTGGGTTTTCTTCTATTTTCTTTCTAGTTCTTGTTCTTGTCTATTTCCTCTTGTCTCCATGGGGAAGTGGAACAGAATTCTTCCTCCGTAAGCCATACGTGTTGTAAGAGGCGACTAAAATGCCAGGAGCAAGGGGCTAGTAACCTCTTCTCCTGTATATATTACTAAATTTAAGAAGAGAAACTTCCGTTTTTCCTTTTGGGCCACCCTGCCTCGGTGGGATACGGCCGGTTTGTTGAAAGAAAAAAGAAAGATATATATATATATATATATATATATATATATATATATATATATATATATATATATATATATATATATATATATATATATATATATATATATATATAAATGCAAAACAACCACTCTGAAAGAATAGAGAAATTCCAAGCGCTTTCGTGACTACTCACAAGGAACATAGTTCCTTGATAATGTGAGTAGTCACGAAAGCGCTTGGAATTTCTCTATTCTTTCAGAATGGTTGTTTTGCATATTCTGAAATCATCTGTTACTGTGATCTTATTGCATATAGATATATATATATATATATATATATATATATATATATATATATATATATATATATATATATATATATATATATATATATATATATATATATATATATATATATATATATATATATATATATATATATATATATATATATATATATATATATATATGGGTGTGTGTGTGGGGGGGAAGGGGAAGGGGTGTAATAAAACTGTTTCCTGTATTACGTAGTGTACTAACATCTATGCCCAACGTCACATATCTGACGTTCTTAGCGAAGTGGTATATACTGTTTCCATAGGTTTGAAGCCTGCCGACTACACAATGGTCACTGAGGCTGTAGTTCACAAGTACACCAATATGAAAATATGGATTTTAGCCAATTCTCAGTGTGTACAGTTATATACTCAGCGTTATATTGACACTTCGTATATACTTAGACTGATACACACTGTATAGGATACGTATATGTAATGTGTGTAAATACAACATGAAACACACATCGTTTAAATGCATGACACATGTCTAGCACTAAGTATTGGCAGTGAAGAAACATAAGTGTTGCACATGTGTTATACACATCAACATATTTATATTGTGACACAATGTACAGAAATGGATTGTGCAAAGAAATCTTTAGCATGTGATGCCAACCATGCAGGCAGGAAGCAAACAATTACTTCTCATGTAAGCCAGGCCTCAGACGCCCAGCTGCATGAAAAGAATAAAATTTAAATTGATAATCCACTCAAGGGAGAAGGTAATTGCAGTGGCGTCAGTAGCTACAGCCACGCTTGCTGCCCACGTTATTATGAACGTGAAGACACAAGACACTATACTACGAACTGTGTAAAGCAACGTAGCGCAGTACAACCCTTAACAACACTGTTCTCACGCTAGGCAGTAGCACTTGCTGAAACCGGAGACAACATCCACTCTGAAATTAATTATTATTATTATTATTATTATTATTATTATTATTATTATTATTATTATTATTATTATTATTATTATTATTATTATTATTATTATTATTATTATTATTATTATTATTATTATTATTATTATTATTATTATTTTATTATTATTATTTTATTATTATAATTATTATTTTTATTATTATTATTTTATTATTATTATTTTTTTATTAACACACTGGCCGTCTCCCACCAAGGCAGGGTGGCCCGAAAAAGAAAAACTTTCACCATCATTCACTCCAACACTGTCTTGCCAGAAGAGTGCTTTACACTACAGTTTTTAAACTGCAACATTAACACCCTTCCTTATTATTACTTAATGTATGGCAGAGCCATATATAAGGCCACATACAATACCTAGGGGAACATTAGGTTGCTGTCTTTGATCCAAGGAAACGGAGAGGGGCTTAAACTGAGCAGCATATAAGCACCTTACTTAAAGGGTCACAGTAAATACTCCGCGTCAAGTACTAGTGACCTGGTTGGTAGTTAAAAATAAATGTTACTGACTTGACCAATTGAAATTTCGTCGACACAATTTTGTGAAAAAAATATATATAGTTTTTTTTTTATTCTGAGAGACGTGTGCTAAATCTCTGTAGTGTTTGAAGGGGTTACAGAAGTGGTTGTCAAATTTTTAAGAGGTGTAGGAGCGTTTTTAAAGGTAGGTAGTGCTTTTAAAGGGTATCGCAGTGGTTTTCAAGGTATACAGCAGTGGTTTCAAGGCATACAACAGTGGTTTTCAAGGAATACAGCAGTGGTTTCAAGGTATACAGCAGTGGTTTTCAAGGTATACAGCAATGGTTTTCAAGGTATACAGCAGTGGTTCTCAAGGAATACAGCAGTGGTTTTCAAGGTATACAGCAGTGGTTTTCAAGGTATACAACAATGGTATTCAAGGTATACAGCAGTGGTTTTCAAGGTATGCAACAATGGTTTTCAAGGTATACAGCAGTAGTTTTCAAGGTATACAGCAGTGGTTCTCAAGGAATACAGAAGTGGTTTTCAAGGTAAACATCAGTGGCTTTCAAGGTATACAGCAGTGGTTTTCAAGGTAAACATCAGTGGCTTTCAAGGTATACAGCATTGGTTTTCAAGGTAAACATCAGTGGCTTTCAAGGTATACAGCAGTGGTTTTCAAGGTAAACAGCAGTGGTTTCAAGGTATACAGCAATGGTTTTCAAGGGATACAGCAGTAGTTTCAAGGTATACAGCAGTGGTTTTCAAGGGATACAGCAGTAGTTTCAAGGTATACAGCAGTGGTTTTCAAGGTATACAGCAGTAGCTTCAAGGTAAACAGCAGTGGTTTCAAGGTATACAGCAATGGTTTTCAAGGGATACAACAGTAGTTTCAAGGTATACAGCAGTGGTTTTCAAGGTATACAGCAGTGGCTTCAAGGTATACAGCAATGGTTTTCAAGGGATACAGCAATGGTTTTCAAGGTATACAGCATTGGTTTTCAAGGTATACAGCAGTGGTTTTCAAGGTAAACAGCAGTGGTTTCAAGGTATACAGCAATGGGTTTCAAGGTATACAGCAGTGGTTTTCAAGGTATACAGCAGTGGTTTTCAAGGTAAACAGCAGTGGTTTCAAGGTATACAGCAATGGTTTTCAAGGGATACAGCAATGGTTTTCAAGGGATACAGCAGTGGTTTCAAGGTATACAGCAATGGTTTTCAAGGTATACAGCAGTGGTTTTCAAGGTATACAGCAGTGGTTTTCAAGGTAAACAGCAGTGGTTTCAAGGTATACAGCAATGGTTTTCAAGGGATACAGCAATGGTTTTCAAGGGATACAGCAGTGGTTTCAAGGTATACAGCAATGGTTTTCAAGGTATACAGCAGTGGTTTCAAGGTATACATCAATGGTTTTCAAGGGATACAGCAATGGTTTTCAAGGGATACAGCAGTGGTTTTCAAGGGATACAGCAATGGTTTTCAAGGGATACAGCAGTGGTTTTCAAGGTATACAGCAGTGGTTTTCAAGGGATACAGCAATGGTTTTCAATGAATACAGCAGTGGTGTTCAAGGGATACTGCAGTGGTTGTCAAGGGATACAGCAGTGGTGTTCAAGGGATACTGCAGTGGTTGTCAAGGGATACAGCAGTGGTTTTCGACGATGCAGCTACATGTAAGACTTTTAATGAACGGGAATAGAAGGTACAATAGCCTCTCTTACCACTAAGCCAAAGCTACAAACAACTACCTGAGAGTAACACCTGCAGTCATAATTACTTCTCTGTAATGTTGATCCAGTAATGACATGGTGAAGTTCTTCTGTGTTGCTGCGTATGAACAACAACATGTATGATTAAAACCTGCCATGAAAAAAGTCAACAAATAATTCTCATTGGTTAATGCAACATGTAAACAGTTCAGGTAGGATGATAGTCTACCTTGCAAGAAAACAACACATAATTCTTGTTGGCTAATGCAACATGCAAGCAATGCAGGTAGGATGGAAGTCTACCGCACAAGCAAACAACACATAATTCTCACTTGTCACGTAAGTCCTGGCATCAATTATTGCTTTTATTTTTTAAGAATCTTCACATTTATAAATGCCTATATTTTGCGGAAATCGGTGCAGGTCAAGATCTTAAGGCTGAATGGAAAAAGATAACATTTTATCCATTTACATCTAAATCTGAAGATACCAAAACTTACAAGAATAATCGAGACAATATTTTGGTTCCTCCTGGACCAGTGACAGACATCCAGGATAGACAGAAACGTCGTCTTAACGTTCCTTTCGCAAGCATAAATATTTTGTGATTTTGTTCCAGCCACGATATTGTCTTGTATTCTTCGTGTCTAAATTTGTTTGTTGGTCTATAATTTGGATATATTTGCCAAGAAAATTTATATCTGGGAAAATTGTATATTTCATCGGCATTTTATTATGGTTTTACTGAGAGGAGATTGAGATATATTCTGTGGCTTGTGTGTGTGTGGAGTCTACACTTGATATCTCGTGACTTATTGAGTGTACATTGGTCAAATAAAATTGATAGTTACAAACCTTGGGGGAGGGATACTTGATGTTGGTAAAGAGCTCCTAATCCAAGGGATTAGAGTTATGCTTCCTTTCCTTTGATAAAACCTGATTACTTCTTATTAACCAGGAGCTGCATGACACATACGGATTTAGCGCTTTCCCATCAATATAATAATACCAACGTACAGGACTCAAGTTCGGCTGACCACTGTTCCTTGAATCCCTTCATAAACGTTACCTTGCTCATACGCCAATAGCACGTCAAGCCATAAAAACCACTTGTCTTCACTCACTCCAATCTAACACATTCACAAAAGCCTCCTGGAAGGGCTGACCTCTTAGGGGTCAAACAGCGCCTGTGGAACTGAATTCAGTTAAGTTTGATCAGAGATGTACGTACATGTTATCCTGACATATACAACATGCACACAGCGAGCAGCTCTTGGCTATTTTTGCACGACTGATTATCTACTTCTGAAGTTCCCTCAGTCATGCACAGTTAAATGACTAGAAGACAGGAACAAACTTCAGAGAGAATATATGGTAAAAATGCAACAACACATTCACAACACAGACATAATGCTTACTTAAGGCGCCAACAACAGGTTCACAACAGGTACTGATCTGGTAGATAGCTTCTGACGACTTTTCATAAAGGATGAAAATAATTTGTGACTTATGATGTTGTAATGACGACAAGAGTGAAGAACAGACATACCCTGCACAACATCTTGATCAAGTCATGACTCGAGTGTGAGTCGAGTGTATGAGCTGGCGCTGGCCATGATGGTGTAGCTGTACTGTATTATGGGATGGTCAGCTTGATAGGCATCGTCGTAGTTGGATGAGCGGGGAGGTTCGAGATTAAATAGCTCGTTCCATCTAGATTAATGAACTATATGTGCTCGGGGCTGTCTAGTTTTAAGTGTTATTTTGACGTAGACTGCGTCACTCTTGCTGCTATGTCTGAAAATACTTTGTGTCAGTCAATGGCGAAAAGAACATAACACTATGGTCTTTTACGGAGATTTTAATGAGAAAATTATAAATGACTGGAATGTTTACACACTGACTGATGTATATAAGTTGGACTATATTTTTTCCTTGTTTTGTATTCTATGTACATCATTATTCATTTGTCTTTGCGATGATTTATATATTATTCTTAACTTATGATCCCTTAATATTTGGCCTTCATATATCAGGGTTGTGTAACTTCCTACACAATAATACATTATACTGTCGTTTAGACACGTTTCAATCTTCCTAATGGAACCTGGAGTTACACACTTGTTTCTAATATATTCGAACATTAAAAATTGTTTTTATGTAATACTAAATTGTAATAATTAGATGAGATGGACGTATATGTATTAAATTAGAGAAAAAATCGTTTTGTTTTCACACATTTCTTCTTAAGACAGCAAAATTACAAGCACGTATTGTATTTAATGAATATACACTGTATTACCTCAGATCCTTAATTTTAAAATATTACTCTCATACACGGCGCCATTATTTACAGTTTTGTTATTATTTTCTTGTACTGAATACTTGAGTTTGAAGAGTAAGAGCTGTTACGCTTCTACTGCTGTGTGACTGCTGTGTGACTGCTGTGTGACTGCTGTGTGACTGCTGTGTGACTGTGTGACTGCTGTGTGACTGCTGTGTGACTGCTGTGTGACTGCTGTGTGACTGCTGTGTGACTGCTGTGTGACTGCTGTGTGACTGTGTGACTGCTGTGTGACTGCTGTGTGACTGTGTGACTGCTGTGTGACTGCTGTGTGACTGTGTGACTGCTGTGTGACTGCTGTGTGACTGCTGTGTGACTGCTGTGTGACTGTGTGACTGCTGTGTGACTGCTGTGTGACTGCTGTGTGACTGCTGTGTGACTGCTGTGTGACTGCTGTGTGACTGCTGTGTGACTGCTGTGTGACTGCTGTGTGACTGCTGTGTGACTGCTGTGTGACTGTGTGACTGCTGTGTGACTGCTGTGTGACTGCTGTGTGACTGTGTGACTGCTGTGTGACTGCTGTGTGACTGTGTGACTGCTGTGTGACTGTGTGACTGCTGTGTGACTGCTGTGTGACTGCTGTGTAGCTGCTGTGTGACTGTGTGACTGCTGTGTGACTGCTGTGTAACTGCTGTGTGACTGCTGTGTGACTGCTGTGTGACTGCTGTGTGACTTCTGTGTGACTGCTGTGTAACTGCTGTGTGGCTGTTGTGTGGCTGCTGTGTGACTGCTGTGTGGCTGATGTGTGACTGCTGTGTGGCTGCTGTGTGACTGCTGTGTGACTGCTGTGTGACTGCTGTGTGACTGCTGTGTGACTGCTGTGTGACTGCTGTGTGGCTGCTGTGTGACTGCTGTGTGACTGCTGTGTGGCTGCTGTGTGACTGCTGTGTGACTGCTGTGTGGCTGTTGTGTGGCTGCTGTGTGACTGCTGTGTGGCTGCTGTGTGACTGCTGTGTGACTGTTGTGTGACTGCTGTGTGACTGCTGTGTGACTGCTGTGTGACTGCTGTGTGGCTGCTGTGTGACTGCTGTGTGGCTGCTGTGTGACTGCTGTGTTACTGCTGTGTGGCTGTTGTGTGACTGCTGTGTGGCTGCTGTGTGGCTGCTGTGTGGCTGCTGTGCGGCTGCTGTGTGACTGCTGTGTGACTGCTGTGTGGCTGTTGTGTGGCTGCTGTGTGACTGCTGTGTGGCTGCTGTGTGACTGCTGTGTGACTGCTGTGTGGCTGTTGTGTGACTGCTGTGTGGCTGCTGTGTGGCTGCTGTGTGGCTGCTATGTAATTGTTGTGTGGCTGCTGTGTGGCTGCTGTGTGACTGCTATGTAATTGTTGTGTGGCTGCTGTGTGGCTGCTGTGTGACTGCTGTGTGGCTGCTATGTAATTGTTGTGTGGCTGCTGTGTGACTGCTGTGTGGCTGCTGTGTGACTGTTGTGTGGCTGCTGTGTGACTGCTGTGTGGCTGCTGTGTGACTGTTGTGTGACTGCTGTGTGACTGTTGTGTGACTGTTGTGTGACTGCTATGTAATTGTTGTGTGGCTGCTGTGTGACTGCTGTGTGACTGTTGTGTGACTGCTGTGTGACTGTTGTGTGGCTGCTATGTAATGCTGTGTGACTGTGTGTGACTGTGTGACTGCTGTGTGACTGTTGTGTGGCTGCTGTGTGACTGTTGTGTGGCTGCTGTGTGACTGTTGTGTGACTGTTGTGTGACTGTTGTGTGACTGCTGTGTGACTGTTGTGTGGCTGCTGTGTGACTGTTGTGTGGCTGCTGTGTGACTGCTGTGTGGCTGCTGTGTGACTGTTGTGTGGCTGCTGTGTGACTGTTGTGTGACTGCTGTGTGACTGTTGTGTGACTGTGTGTGACTGCTGTGTGGCTGCTGTGTGCCTGCTGTGTTCCTGCTGTGTGACTGCTGTGTGACTGCTGTGTGGCTGCTGTGTGGCTGCTGTGTGACTGCTGTGTGACTGCTGTGTGGCTGCTGTGTGACTGTTGTGTGGCTGCTGTGTGACTGCTGTGTGGCTGCAGTGTGACTGATGTGTGACTGCTGTGTGGCTGTTGTGTGGCTGCTGTGTGACTGCTGTGTGACTGCTGTGTAACTGCTGTGTGACTGCTGTGTGACTGCTGTGTGACTGCTGTGTGACTGCTGTGTGACTGCTGTGTAACTGCTGTGTGACTGCTGTGTAACTGCTGTGTGACTGTTGTGTGGCTCCTGTGTGACTGCTGTGTGGCTGCTGTGTGACTGCTGTGTGACTGCTGTGTGACTGCTGTGTGGCTGCTGTGTGACTGCTGTGTGTCTGATGTGTGTCTGCTGTGTGTCTGCTGTGTGGCTGCTATGTGAGTGCTGTGTGACTGCTGTGTGACTGCTGTGTGGCTGCTGTGTTATTGGTGTGTGGCTGCTGTGTGACTGCTGTGTGACTGCTGTGTGACAGGTGTGTGGCTGCTGTGTGACTGGTTTGTGGCTGCTGTGTGGCTGCTGTGTGACTGTTGTGTGACTGCTGTGTGGCTGCTGTGTGGCTGCTGTGTGGCTGCTGTGTGACTGTTGTGTGGCTGCTGTGTGACTGTTGTGTGGCTGCTATGTAATTGTTGTGTGGCTGCTGTGTGGCTGCTGTGTGACTGCTGTGTGGCTGCTGTGTAATTGTTGTGTGGCTGCTGTGTGACTGCTGTGTGACTGCTGTGTGGCTGCTGTAATTGTTGTGTGGCTGCTGTGTGGCTGCTGTGTGACTGCTGTGTGGCTGCTGTGTGACTGCTGTGTGGCTGCTGTGTGACTGCTGTGTGACTGCTATGTCATTGTTGTGAGGCTGCTGTGTGACTGCTGTGTGACTGCTGTGTGACTGCTGTGTGACTGCTGTGTGGCTGCTATGTAATTGTGTGTGGCTGCTGTGTGACTGCTGTGTGACTGCTGTGTGACTGCTGTGTGACTGCTATGTAATTGTTGTGTAGCTGCTGTGTGACTGCTGTGTGACTGCTGTGTGACTGCTGTGTGACTGCTGTGTGACTGCTGTGTGACTGCTGTGTAGCTGCTGTGTGACTGCTGTGTGACTGCTGTGTGACTGCTGTGTGACTGCTGTGTGACTGTGTGACTGCTGTGTGACTGCTGTGTGACTACTGTGTAGCTGCTGTGTGACTGCTGTCAGACTGTTTTGTGACTGCTGTTTAACTGCTGTGTGACTCTGTGACTGCTGTGTGACTGCTGTGTGACTGCTGTGTGGCTGCTATGTAATTGTTGTGTGGCTGCTGTGTGACTGCTGTGTGACTGCTGTGTGGCTGCTGTGTGACTGCTATGTAATTGTTGTGTGGCTGCTGTGTGACTGCTGTGTGACTGCTGTGTGACTGCTGTGTGACTGCTGTGTGACTGCTGTGTGACTGCTGTGTGGCTGCTATGTAATTGTTGTGTGGCTGCTGTGTGACTGCTGTGTGACTGCTATGTAATTGCTGTGTGGCTGCTGTGTGACTGCTGTGTGGCTGCTGTGTGACTGCTGTGTGACTGTTGTGTGGCTGCTGTGTGACTGCTGTGTGTCTGCTGTGTGACTGCTGTGTGACTGCTATGTTACTGTTGTGTGGCTGCTGTGTGACTGCTGTGTGACTGCTGTGTGGCTGCTGTGTGACTGCTGTGTGGCTGTTGTGTGGCTGCTGTGTGACTGCTGTGTGGCTGCTGTGTAATTGTTGTGTGGCTGCTGTGTGACTGCTGTGTGGCTGCTGTGTGGCTGCTGTGTAATGCTGTTGTGTGGCTGCTGTGTGACTGCTGTGTGGCTGCTGTGTGGCTGCTGTGTGACTGCTGTGTGGCTGCTGTGTGACTGTTGTGTGGCTGCTGTGTGACTGCTGTGTGGCTGCTGTGTGACTGTTGTGTGGCTGCTGTGTGACTGCTGTGTGACTGCTGTGTGACTGCTTTGTGAGTGTTGTGTGGCTGCTGTGTGACTGCTGTGTGACTGCTGTGTGGCTGCTGTGTGGCTGCTGTGTGACTGCTGTGTGGCTGCTGTGTGGCTGCTGTGTGACTGCTGTGTGGCTGCTGTGTGGCTGCTGTGTGACTGTTGTGTGGCTGCTATGTAATTGTTGTGTGGCTGCTGTGTGACTGCTGTGTGACTGCTGTGTGGCTGCTGTGTGGCTGCTGTGTGACTGCTGTGTGGCTGCTGTGTGACTGCTGTGTGGCTGCTGTGTGGCTGCTGTGTGACTGTTGTGTGGCTGCTGTGTGACTGTTGTGTGGCTGCTGTGTGACTGCTGTGTGACTGTTGTGTGGCTGCTGTGTGACTGTTGTGTGACTGCTGTGTGACTGCTGTGTGACTGCTGTGTGACTGCTATGTAATTGTTGTGTGGCTGCTGTGTGACTGCTGTGTGGCTGCTATGTAATTGTTGTGTGGCTGCTGTGTGCCTGCTGTGTGACTGCTGTGTGGCTGCTGTGTGGCTGCTGTGTGACTGCTGTGTGGCTGCTGTGTGGCTGCTGTGTGACTGCTGTGTGGCTGCTGTGTGGTTGGTGTGTGGCTGCTGTGTGACTGCTGTGTGACTGCTGTGTGGCTGCTGTGTGGCTGCTGTGTGGCTGCTGTGTGGCTGCTGTGTGGCTGCTGTGTGGCTGCTGTGTGGCTGCTGTGTGACTGCTGTGTGGCTGCTGTGTGGCTGCTGTGTGACTGCTGTGTGACTGCTGTGTGGCTGCTGTGTGGCTGCTGTGTTAGTGCTGTGTGTCTGCTGTGTGTCTGCTGTGTGGCTGCTGTGTGGCTGCTGTGTGGCTGCTGTGTGGCTGCTGTGTGGCTGCTGTGTGGCTGCTGTGTGGCTGCTGTGTGGCTGCTGTGTGACTGTTGTGTGGCTGCTGTGTGGCTGCTATGTAATTGTTGTGTGGCTGCTGTGTGGCTGCTGTGTGGCTGCTATGTTATTGTTGTGTGGCTGCTGTGTGACTGCTGTGTGACTGCTGTGTGGCTGCTGTGTGGCTGCTGTGTGGCTGCTGTGTGGCTGCTGTGTGGCTGCTGTGTGCTGTGTGGCTGCTGTGTGGCTGCTGTGTGACTGCTGTGTGGCTGCTGTGTGTGGTTGTTGTGTGGCTGCTGTGTGACTGCTGTGTGGCTGCTGTGTGTGGTTGTTGTGTGACTGCTGTGTGACTGCTGTGTGGCTGCTGTGTGGCTGCTATGTAATTGTTGTGTGGCTGCTGTGTGACTGCTGTGTGGCTGCTGTGTGGCTGCTATGTAATTGTTGTGTGGCTGCTGTGTGACTGCTGTGTGACTGCTGTGTGGCTGCTGTGTGGCTGCTGTGTGGCTGCTGTGTGGCTGCTGTGTGGCTGCTGTGTGACTGCTGTGTGGCTGCTGTGTGTGGTTGTTGTGTGGCTGCTGTGTGACTGCTGTGTGGCTGCTATGTAATTGTTGTGTGGCTGCTGTGTGGCTGCTGTGTGACTGCTGTGTGGCTGCTATGTAATTGTTGTGTGGCTGCTGTGTGACTGCTGTGTGGCTGCTGTGTGGCTGCTATGTAATTGTTGTGTGGGTGCTGTGTGACTGCTGTGTGACTGCTGTGTGGCTGCTGTGTGGCTGCTGTGTGGCTGCTGTGTGGCTGCTGTGTGGCTGCTGTGTGGCTGCTATGTAATTGTTGTGTGGCTGCTGTGTGTCTGCTGTGTGGCTGCTGTGTGGCTGCTGTGTGGCTGCTGTGTGTCTGCTGTGTGGCTGCTGTGTGGCTGCTGTGTGGCTGCTGTGTGACTGCTGTGTGGCTGCTGTGTGGCTGCTATGTAATTGTTGTGTGGCTGCTGTGTGACTGCTGTGTGGCTGCTGTGTGGCTGCTATGTAATTGTTGTGTGGCTGCTGTGTGGCTGCTGTGTGGCTGCTATGTAATTGTTGTGTGGCTGCTGTGTGACTGCTGTGTGACTGCTGTGTGGCTGCTGTGTGGCTGCTGTGTGGCTGCTGTGTGGCTGCTGTGTGGCTGCTGTGTGGCTGCTGTGTGACTGCTGTGTGGCTGCTGTGTGGCTGCTGTGTGGCTGCTGTGTGGCTGCTGTGTGACTGCTGTGTGGCTGCTATATGGCTGCTATGTAATTGTTGTGTGGCTGCTGTGTGGCTGCTGTGTGGCTGCTATGTAGTTGTTGTGTGGCTGCTGTGTGACTGCTGTGTGGCTGCTGTGTGGCTGCTGTGTGGCTGCTGTGTGGCTGCTGTGTGGCTGCTGTGTGGCTGCTGTGTGACTGCTGTGTGGCTGCTATGTAATTGTTGTGTGGCTGCTGTGTGACTGCTGTGTGGCTGCTATGTAATTGTTGTGTGGCTGCTGTGTGACTGCTGTGTGGCTGCTATGTAATTGTTGTGTGGCTGCTGTGTGGCTGCTGTGTGGCTGCTATGTAATTGTTGTGTGGCTGCTGTGTGACTGCTGTGTGACTGCTGTGTGACTGCTGTGTGACTGCTGTGTGACTGCTGTGTGGCTGCTATGTAATTGTTGTGTGGCTGCTGTGTGGCTGCTGTGTGGCTGCTGTGTGGCTGCTGTGTGACTGCTGTGTGACTGCTGTGTGACTGCTGTGTGGCTGCTGTGTGGCTGCTGTGTGGCTGCTGTGTGACTGCTGTGTGGCTGCTGTGTGACTGCTGTGTGGCTGCTGTGTGGCTGCTGTGTGGCTGCTGTGTGACTGCTGTGTGGCTGCTGTGTGGCTGCTGTGTGGCTGCTGTGTGACTGCTGTGTGGCTGCTGTTTGACTGCTGTGTGACTGCTGTGTGGCTGCTGTGTGGCTGCTGTGTGACTGCTGTGTGACTGCTGTGTGACTGCTGTGTGGCTGCTGTGTGACTGCTATGTAATTGTTGTGTGGCTGCTGTGTGGCTGCTGTGTGGCTGCTGTGTGGCTGCTGTGTGACTGCTGTGTGACTGCTGTGTGACTGCTGTGTGGCTGCTGTGTGGCTGCTGTGTTGCTGCTGTGTGACTGCTGTGTGGCTGCTGTGTGGCTGCTGTGTGACTGCTGTGTGACTGCTGTGTGGCTGCTATGTAATTGTTGTGTGGCTGCTGTGTGGCTGCTGTGTGGCTGCTATGTAATTGTTGTGTGGCTGCTGTGTGACTGCTGTGTGACTGCTGTTTGGCTGCTGTGTGGCTGCTGTGTGGCTGCTGTGTGGCTGCTGTGTGGCTGCTGTGTGGCTGCTGTGTGACTGCTGTGTGACTGCTGTGTGGCTGCTGTGTGGCTGCTGTGTGGCTGCTATGTGGCTGCTGTGTGACTGCTATGTAATTGTTGTGTGGCTGCTGTGTGGCTGCTGTGTGACTGCTGTGTTGCTGCTGTGTGACTGCTATGTAATTGTTGTATGGCTGCTGTGTGGCTGCTGTGTGGCTGCTGTGTGGCTGCTGTGTGGCTGCTGTGTGGCTGCTGTGTGGCTGCTGTGTGACTGCTATGTAATTGTTGTGTGGCTGCTGTGTGACTGCTGTGTGGCTGCTGTGTGGCTGCTGTGTGGCTGCTGTGTGGCTGCTGTGTGGCTGCTGTGTGACTGCTATGTAATTGTTGTGTGGCTGCTGTGTGGCTGCTGTGTGACTGCTGTGTGGCTGCTTTGTGGCTGCTGTGTGGCTGCTGTGTGGCTGCTGTGTGACTGCTGTGTGGCTGCTGTGTGACTGCTGTGTGACTGCTGTGTGACTGCTGAGTACCTGCTGTGTGGCTGCTGTGTGACTGCTGTGTGACTGCTGTGTGACTGCTGTGTGGCTGCTGTGTGGCTGCTGTGTGACTGCTGTGTGACTGCTAAGTAACTGCTGTGTGTGGCTGCTGTGTGACTGCTGCTGTGTGGCTGCTGTGTGACTGCTGTGTGTGGCTGCTGTGTGACTGTGTGACTGCTGTGTGACTGCTGTGTGGCTGCTGTGTGACTGTTGTGTGACTGCTGTGTAGCTGCTGTGTGACTGCTATGTGACTGCTGTGTAGCTGCTGTGTGACTGCTGTGTGACTGCTGTGTGAAAGTGTGACTGCTGTGTGACTGCTGTGTGACTGCTGTGTGACTGCTGTATGACTGCTGTGTGACTGCTGTGTGACTGCTGTGTGACTGCTGTGTGACTGCTGTGTGACTGCTGTGTGACTGCTGTGTGACTGCTGTGTGACTGCTGTGTGACTGCTGTGTGACTGCTGTGTGACTGCTGTGTGGATATTATTATGAATGCTCAAACAAACAATTAACCATCATTGTGTTTGCAAACTTAGAATTCCCCAAATTTTGGGAACAAATCCACAGCTTGATGCAGTGTGGGTGCTCCCTTGATCCACAGCTTGATGCAGTGTGAGCTCTCCCTTGATCCACAGCTTGATGCAGTGTGGGTGCTCCCTTGATCCACAGCTTGATGCATTGTGGGTGCTTCCTTGATCCATAGCTAGATGCTTGGGTGCTTTCTTGATCCACAGCTTGATGCAGTGTGGATGCTTCCTTGATCCATAGCTTGATGCAGTGTGGGTGCTTCCTTGATCCACAGCTTGATGCAGTGTGGGCGCTCCCTTGATCCACAGCTTGATGCAGTGTGGGTGCTTCCTTGATCCATAGCTTGATGCAGTGTGGGCGCTCCCTTGATCCACAGCTTGATGCAGTGTGGGTGCTTCCTTGATCCACAGCTTGATGCTTGATCCATAGCAGTGTGGGTGCTTCCTTGATCCATTGATCAGTGTGGGTGCTCCCTTGATCCAGCTTGATGCAGTGTGGGTGCTCCCTTGATCCACAGCTTGATGCAGTGTTTGTGCTTCCTTGATCCACAGCTTGATGCAGTCTGAGCGCTCTCTTGATCCACAGCTTGATGCAGTGTGGGTGCTCCCTTGATCCACAGCTTGATGCAGTGTGTGTGTGCTTCCTTGATCCACAGCTTGATGCAGTGTGGGTGCTCCCTTGATCCACAGCTTTATGCAGTGTGGGTGCTCCCTTGATCCACAGCTTGATGCAGTGTGGGTGCTCCCTTGATCCACAGCTTGATGCAGTGTGGGCGCTCCCTTGATCCACAGCTAGATGCAGTGTGGGCGCTCTCTTGATTCACAGCTTGATGCAGTGTGGGTGCTCCCTTGATCCACAGCTTGATGCAGTGTGGGCGCTCCCTTGATCCACAGCTTGATGCAGTGTGGGCGCTCACTTGATCCACAGCTTGATGCAGTGTGGGTGCTCCCTTGATCCACAGCATGATGCATTGTGTGTGCTTCCTTGATCCACAGCTTGATGCAGTGTGGGCGCTCTCTTGATCCACAGCTTGATGCAGTGTGGGTGCTTCCTTGATCCATAGCTTGATGCATTGTGGGTGCTTCCTTGATCCACAGCTTGATGCAGTGTGGGTGCTTCCTTGATCCATAGGTTGATGCAGTGTGGGTGCTTCCTTGATCCACAGCTTGATGCATTGTGGGTGCTTCCTTGATCCATAGCTTGATGCAGTGTGGGTACTTCCTTGATCCATAGCTTGATGCAGTGTGGGCGCTCCCTTGATCCATAGCTTGATGCAGTGTGGGTGCTTCCTTGATCCATAGCTTGATGCAGTGTGGGTGCTTCCTTGATCCACAGCTTGATGCAGTGTGGGTGCTTCCTTGATCCATAGCTTGATGCAGTGTGGGTGCTTCCTTGATCCACAGCTTGATGCAGTGTGGGTGCTTCCTTGATCCACAGCTTGATGCAGTGTGGGTGCTTCCTTGATCCATAGCTTGATGCAGTGTGGGTGCTCCCTTGATCCATAGCTTGATGCAGTGTGGGTGCTCCCTTGATCCACAGCTTGATGCAGTGTTTGTGCTTCCTTGATCCACAGCTTGATGCAGTCTGAGCGCTCTCTTGATCCACAGCTTGATGCAGTGTGGGTGCTCCCTTGATCCACAGCTTGATGCAGTGTGTGTGTGCTTCCTTGATCCACAGCTTGATGCAGTGTGGGTGCTCCTTTGATCCACAGCTTTATGCAGTGTGGGTGCTCCCTTGATCCACAGCTTGATGCAGTGTGGGTGCTCCCTTGATCCACAGCTTGATGCAGTGTGGGCGCTCCCTTGATCCACAGCTAGATGCAGTGTGGGGGCTCTCTTGATGCACCGCGTGATGCAGTGTGGGTGCTCCCTTGATCCACAGCTTAATGCAGTGTGGGCGCTCCCTTGATCCACAGCTTGATGCAGTGTGGGCGCTCTCTTGATCCACAGCTTGATGCAGTGTGGGTGCTCCCTTGATCCACAGCATGATGCATTGTGTGTGCTTCCTTGATCCACAGCTTGATGCAGTGTGGGCGCTCTCTTGATCCACAGCTTGATGCAGTGTGGGTGCTTCCTTGATCCATAGCTTGATGCATTGTGGGTGCTTCCTTGATCCACAGCTTGATGCAGTGTGGGTGCTTCCTTGATCCATAGGTTGATGCAGTGTGGGTGCTTCCTTGATCCACAGCTTGATGCATTGTGGGTGCTTCCTTGATCCATAGCTTGATGCAGTGTGGGTACTTCCTTGATCCATAGCTTGATGCAGTGTGGGCGCTCCCTTGATCCATAGCTTGATGCAGTGTGGGTGCTTCCTTGATCCATAGCTTGATGCAGTGTGGGTGCTTCCTTGATCCACAGCTTGATGCAGTGTGGGCGCTCCCTTGATCCATAGCTTGATGCAGTGTGGGTGCTTCCTTGATCCATAGCTTGATGCAGTGTGGGTGCTTCCTTGATCCACAGCTTGATGCAGTGTGGGTGCTTCCTTGATCCATTGCTTGATGCAGTGTGGGTGCTTCCTTGATCCACAGCTTGATGCAGTGTGGGTGCTTCCTTGATCCATAGCTTGATGCAGTGTGGGTGCTTCCTTGATCCACAGCTTGATGCAGTGTGGGTGCTTCCTTGATCCATAGCTTGATGCAGTGTGAGTGCTCCCTTGATCCATAGCTTGATGCAGTGTGGGTGCTCCCTTGATCCACAGCTTGATGCAGTGTTTGTGCTTCCTTGATCCACAGCTTGATGCAGTGTGAGCGCACTCTTGATCCACAGCTTGATGCAGTGTGGGTGCTCCCTTGAACCACAGCTTGATGCAGTGTGTGTGCTTCCTTGATCCAGAGCTTGATGCAGTGTGGGTGCTCCCTTGATCCACAGCTTTATGCAGTGTGGGTGCTCCTTTGATCCACAGCTTGATGCAGTGTGGATGCTCCCTTGATCCACAGCTTGATGCAGTGTGGGCGCTCCCTTGATCCACAGCTTGATGCAGTGTGGGCGCTCTCTTGATCCACAGCTTGATGCAGTGTGGGTGCTCCCTTGTTCCACAGCTTGGTGCAGTGTGTGTGCTTCCTTGATCCACAGCTTGATGCAGTGTGGGCGCTCTCTTTATCCACAGCTTGATGCAGTGTGGGCGCTCTCTTGATCCACAGCTTGATGCAGTGTGGGTGCTCCCTTGGTCCACAACTTGATGCAGTGTGGGTACTCCCTTGATCCACAGCTTGATGCAGTGTGTGTGCTTCCTTGATCCACAGCTTGATGCATTGTGGGTGCTTCCTTGATCCACAGCTTGATGCAGTGTGAGCGCTCCCTTGATCCACAGCTTGATGCAGTGTGTGCGCTCTCTTGATCCACAGCTTGATGCAGTGTGTGTGCACCCTTGATCCACAGCTTGATGCAGTGTGGGTGCTCCCTTGATCCCCAGCTTGATGCAGTGTGTGTGCTTCCTTGATCCACAGCTTGATGCAGTGTGGGCGCTCTCTTGATTCACAGCTTGATGCAGTGTGGGCGCTCCCTTGATCCACAGCTTGATGCAGTGTGGGCGCTTCCTTGATCCACAGCTTGATGCAGTGTGGGTGCTCCCTTGATCCACAGCTTGATGCAGTGTGTGTGCTTCCTTGATCCACAGCTTGATGCAGTGTGGGCGCTCTCTTGATCCACAGCTTGATGCAGTGTGTGTGCTCCCTTGATCCACAGCTTGATGCAGTGTGGGTGCTTCCTTGATCCACAGCTTGATGCAGTGTGGGCGCTCTCTTGATTCACAGCTTGATGCAGTGTGGGCGCTCCCTTGATCCACAGCTTGATGCAGTGTGGGCGCTCCCTTGATCCACAGCTTGATGCAGTGTGGGTGCTCCCTTGATCCACAGCTTGATGCAGTGTGTGTGCTTCCTTGATCCACAGCTTGATGCAGTGTGGGCGCTCTTTTGAACCACAGCTTGATGCAGTGTGTGTGCTCCCTTGATCCACAGCTTGATGCAGTGTGGGTGCTTCCTTGATCCACAGCTTGATGCAGTGTGTGTGCTCTCTTGATCCACAGCTTGATGCAGTGTGGGCGCTCCCTTGATCCACAGCTTGATGCAGTGTGGGCGCTCCCTTGATCCACAGCTTGATGCAGTGTGGGTGCTCCCTTGATCCACAGCTTGATGCAGTGTGTGTGCTTCCTTGATCCACAGCTTGATGCAGTGTGGGCGCTCTCTTGATCCACAGCTTGATGCAGTGTGTGTGCTTCCTTGATCCACAGCTTGATGCAGTGTGGGTGCTCTCTTAATCCACAGCTTGATGCAGTGTGGGTGCTCCCTTGATCCACAGCTTGATGCGGTGTGGGTGCTCCCTTTATCCACAGCTTGATGCAGTGTGTGTGCTTCCTTGATCCACAGCTTGATGCAGTGTGGGTGCTCCCTTGATCCACAGCTTGATGCAGTGTGAGCGCTCCCTTGATCCACAGCTTGATGCAGTGTGGGTGCTCCCTTGATCCAAAGCTTGATGCAGTGTGGGTGCTCCCTTGATCCACAGCTTGATACACTGTGTGTGCTCCCTTGATCCACAGCTTGATGCAGTGTGGGCGCTCCCTTGATCCACAGCTTGATGCAGTGTGGGTGCTCCCTTAATCCACAGCTTGATGCAGTGTGGGTGCTCCCTTGATCCACAGCTTGATGCAGTGTGGGTGCTCCCTTGATCCACAGCTTGATGCAGTGTGAGCGCTCCCTTGATCCACAGCTTGATGCAGTGTGGGTGCTCCCTTGATCCACTGCTTGATGCAGTGTGGGTGCTCCCTTGATCCACAGCTTGATGCAGTGTGAGCGCTCCCTTGATCCACAGCTTGATGCAGTGTGGGTGCTCCCTTGATCCACAGCTTGATGCAGTGTGAGCGCTCCCTTGATCCACAGCTTGATGCAGTGTGGGTGCTCCCTTGATCCACAGCTTGATGCTGTGTGGGCGCTCCCTTGATCCACAGCTTGATGCAGTGTGGGCGCTCCCTTGATCCACAGCTTGATGCTCTGGGCGCTCCCTTGATCCACAGCTTGATGTAGTGTGAGTGCTCCCTTGATCCACAGCTTGATGCAGTGTGGGTGCTTCCTTGATCCACAGCTTGATGCAGTGTGGGTACTCCCTTGATCCACAGCTTGATGCAGTGTGGGTGCTCCCTTGATCCATAGCTTGATGCAGTGTGGGTGCTCCCTTGATCCATAGCTTGATGCAGTGTGGGCGCTCCCTTGATCCACAGCTTGATGCCGTGTGGGTGCTCCCTTGATCCACAGCTTGATGCGGTGTGGGTACTCCCTTGATCCACAGCTTGATGCCGTGTGGGTGCTCCCTTGATCCACAGCTTGATGCCGTGTGGGTGCTCCATTGATCCACAGCTTGATGCAGTGTGGGTGCTCCCTTGATTCACAGCTTGATGCCGTGTGGGTGCTCCCTTGATCCACAGCTTGATGCAGTGTGGGTGCTCCCTTGATCCACAGCTTGATGCAGTGTGGGTGCTCCCTTGATCCACAGCTTGATGCAGTGTGGGTGCTCCCTTAATCCACAGCTTGATGCAGTGTGGGCGCTCCCTTGATCCACAGCTTGATGCCGTGTGGGTGCTCCCTTGATCCACAGCTTGATGCAGTGTGGGTGCTCCCTTGATCCACAGCTTGATGCAGTGTGGATGCTCCCTTGATCCACAGCTTGATGCCGTGTGGGTGCTCCCTTGATCCACAGCTTGATGCAGTGTTGGTGCTCACTTGATCCACAGCTTGATGCAGTGTGGCCGGTCCCATGATCCACAACTTGATGCAGTGTGGGTGCTCCCTTGATCCACAGCTTGATGCAGTGTGGGTGCTCCCTTGATCCACAGCTTGATGCAGTGTGGATGCTCCCTTGATCCACAGCTTGATGCCGTGTGGGTGCTCCCTTGATCCACAGCTTGATGCAGTGTGGGTGCTCCCTTGATCCACAGCTTGATGCAGTGTGGGTGCTCCCTTGATCCACAGCTTGATGCAGTGTGGATGCTCCCTTGATCCACAGCTTGATGCCGTGTGGGTGCTCCCTTGATCCACAGCTTGATGCAGTGTTGGTGCTCCCTTGATCCACAGTTTGATGCAGTGTGGGCGCTCCCTTGATCCACAGCTTGATGCAGTGTGGGTGCTCCCTTGATCCACAGCTTGATGCAGTGTGGGTGCTCCCTTGATCCAAAACTTGATGCAGTGTGGGTGCTCCCTTGATCCACAGCTTGATGCAGTGTGAGCGCTCCCTTGATCCACAGCTTGATGCAGTGTGGGTGCTCCCTTGATCCACAGCTTGATGCAGTGTGGGTGCTCCCTTGATCCACAGCTTGATGCAGTGTGGGTGCTCCCTTGATCCACAGCTTGATGCAGTATGGGTGCTTCCTTGATCCACAGCTTAATGCAGTGTGGGTGCTCCCTTGATCCACAGCTTGATGCCGTGTGGGTGCTCCCTTGATCCACAGCTTGATGCAGTGTGGGCGCTCCCTTGATCCACAGCTTGATGCAGTGTGGGCGCTCCCTTGATCCACAGCTTGATGCAGTGTGGGTGCTCCCTTGATCCACAGCTTGATGCAGTGTGGGTGCTCCCTTGATCCACAGCTTGATGCAGTGTGGGTGCTCCCTTGATCCACAGCTTGATGCCGTGTGGGTGCTCCCTTTATCCACAGCTTGATGCAGTGTGGGCGCTCCCTTGATCCACAGCTTGATGCAGTGTGGGCGCTCCCTTGATCCACAGCTTGATGCAGTGTGGGTGCTCCCTTGATCCACAGCTTGATGCAGTGTGGGAGCTCCCTTGATCCACAGCTTGATGCAGTGTGGGTGCTCCCTTGATCCACAGCTTGATGCAGTGTGGGTGCTCCCTTGATCCATAGCTTGATGCAGTGTGGGTGCTCCCTTGATCCACAGCTTGATGCAGTGTGGGTGCTCTCTTGATCCACAGCTTGATGCAGTGTGGGTGCTCCCTTGATCCACAGCTTGATGCCGTGTGGGTGCTCCCTTTATCCACAGCTTGATGCAGTGTGGGCGCTCCCTTGATCCACAGCTTGATGCAGTGTGGGCGCTCCCTTGATCCACAGCTTGATGCAGTGTGGGTGCTCCCTTGATCCACAGCTTGATGCAGTGTGGGCGCTCCCTTGATCCACAGCTTGATGCAGTGTGGGTGCTCCCTTGATCCACAGCTTGATGCAGTGTGGGTGCTCCCTTGATCCATAGCTTGATGCAGTGTGGGTGCTCCCTTGATCCACAGCTTGATGCAGTGTGGGTGCTCTCTTGATCCACAGCTTGATGCAGTGTGGGTGCTCCCTTGATCCACAGCTTGATGCAGTGTGGGTGCTCCCTTGATCCACAGCTTGATGCAGTGTGGGTGCTCCCTTGATCCACAGCTTGATGCAGTGTGGGTGCTCCCTTGATCCACAGCTTGATGCAGTGTGGGTGCTCCCTTGATCCACAGCTTGATGCAGTGTGGGTGCTCCCTTGATCCACAGCTTAATGAGTTTTATCAGTTCTGTTCCTCTAGAGTTACCACTGCCTTATGATTTCTGGCAAAAAAAACAAGTGGGACAGAAAATGCAAAATATCACGTCCTCCACTGGCTTATTCATATATTTTTCCCTTATTGTATGATTTATGTCAAAATTGTTTTATATATGTTTGCATTTTATGATCTGTGGATGTATTATTTATATTTTTCTACAGTGTGATCTATATGGTAATGTATGATCTATTTTAATTTATTTATTGCATTCGAAAATGGGTGTAGACAATTTATTTACTTAAATGGTATAAAACTTTACATAAAATATTAAATTTCCATTGAAATTATTGTGATATAAATATGTGCATACAACACTAGCTTAAGTGACTGGCAGGACCTTCTTTTAAATATCGGTATGATAATAATTTGATCATTAGTAATGATATAAAAAACAGGATGTGGTTGACAAAGTTAAGACATATATATCATTCTCGCAGGTCAACTGGTCTTTTTGTTTTTGAGTGAGACCAATTTAAAGAATCAGTGATACAACTGATTGATCTTTGTTTTTTGTAGTACTCTTGTTATCATTTATTTTCACGTGATTGTGAAATTATAAACACGTTGTGAAAATTCTGTAAAGTAACTGGTGCACTGGCTCTGTGTATAGTACTTTATCTATCGTATATTTTCACATTATTGTGAAATTATCAAAACTTTATCCAAATTTTGCTTAGTCAAACTGTTTACGGCGAAACTCAGACTGTTTACTTCTGCATAAGATTACATCTTGTTCCTTGGTTCAGTAAGGGAAGTTTGGAGCAGAGTAATATCGGCAGAGTGCAGCTCTCTGGGCAAGCCTGTGTCAACTCAGAGAGAAGATAATCCTGCTTCCCTTGTCTTGTTACATGATGCTGACTGATGCTTTCCTCCTGCTAGACTGTGTTTGTCATGGGAATCACTTCTTAAACACTGTGGCCTGCAACTGCAGCAACTGTCCGCGCCAGCGCTGCTGGCTTTATGTCGCACCATTCATGCAACTAAGGTTGCGTGAGATACACGCTGCTGTCGACACACGCAATTGGACTTTTCCTTGAAGGCTTATGGTACAGCCCCTGAGTTTTCCTTGAAAGCTTGTGAGCGTCTTTGCTACAGTTTCTGAATTCGAGTAACACTACTCCTTTTAACTTTTATGAAAGCATAAAATATTCAAGCAACGGAACGTTTTCTTAGATTTGTGTGCATGCAGATTGATCACATCTTGAAAGTTTCCAACAATCCATCAAGTCATGTTTCACACTAAAAATTTATCAGCAACTTAAAGTCACATTTTTCAGTCATTGAAATCTGGCTGATTCAGAGTGTTCGACCGTCTCAAGAGCCTACCCTAGCATTATATGGGTCTCTCTGACTAGTTACATAGGTTAACTAGTTGGTCTCGCCAGGGCATTCTGAGGCTCATGTTCCAGGTGAGTCCTCTACTAGTCATATACCAGTTTTAGCTCTCACGTTTTCCTAATGATGAGATGATTCTGCATCGAGGCGAGCTTAACACAACGTTCCACTGAAGCAAACACCTGTTATCAATTTGTACTTTCTCTGCATTATGTCTGATTTATTAAATAGAACTTCAATTACCCTTGACGTGGTCTACTATCCCAGGCTAAGTCATTTCCTTAATTGTCATCAATATTTTCTATCTTGTGTACTTACCGAGTTTATGCTGTTATCACCCAAGAATTAAAATCAAATTCAGGTTCTTAGTTATTAACAATTGAATATCAAAACGCAATTGATTTATTCTTAATATTCTTTTACACACACGCAAATATTAGCATCGTTTTTCCTTTACAACCAACATCGTGTCATAGGTGAGCCCTGACACTTGTGACATTCCCGATGGCTTGTCTCCCTCACCATTCCCCTCACCTAGGGAATAAGAATCTTGTCCTCCTTGTTCACCATGGCTTCCCTGGTTCTGTCACTGTCCCAGCTGAG
Organism: Cherax quadricarinatus; assembly: GCF_038502225.1. NCBI lineage: Eukaryota > Metazoa > Arthropoda > Malacostraca > Decapoda > Parastacidae > Cherax > Cherax quadricarinatus. The sequence goes on from NC_091308.1 coordinate 1,948,195, forward strand.
GGCCAGTCCCTTCCATCTCCCTCACCTGGATTGATGTGAGGTCTCCCCTAGTTAGACCCTCTCTAGCCCTGGACTGGTTGAGGATCAGTCCCTTCCCTCACGTTGGTTTATTGTGGTTGTTCAACTCGCTTCCAACAAACTCAGTTAGCAGAGTATTTACGCAACAATAATAGACTTACAGCACAAATGGAAATTAAATTTGTCAGATTTCCATATCAGATATATGAATAATGTAGCCAGGATTATCTCGAGAGCTTTTACAATTTGTTCACTCTGGGGTTATACACGAGAGTGAATAAGACCATAGTGAATGTTGATATAGAACTAATGCACTCTTACCATTCTTACTGTCACCACCACCGACACCACTACCACCATTACCAGCACCACCTCCGTCACCACTACCATCACTACTACCACCACCACCACCACTACCACCACCACCAACAACAACACCACTACCACAACCACCACCACCACCGTCACCACTACCACCACCACCACCGTCACCACCACTACCACCACCACCACCGTCACCACCACTACCACCACCACCACCGTCACCACTACCACCACCACCACCGTCACCACCACTACCACCACCACCACCGTCACCACTACCACCACCACCACCACCATCACCACCACCACCACCACCACCACCACCACCACTACCACGACCACCACCACCATCACCACCACTACCACAACCACCACCGTCACCACCACTACCACAACCACCACCGTCACCACCACTACCACCACCACCACCGTCACCACTACCACCACCACCACCGTCACCACCACTACCACCACCACCACCGTCACCACTACCACCACCACCACCACCGTCACCACCACCACCACCACCACCACTACCACCACAACCACCACCGTCACCACCACTACCACCACCACCACCACCACCACCGTCACCACCACTACCACCACCACCACCGTCACCACCACTACCACCACCACCACCACCACCTCCACCACTATACCCAGTGCCAATATATATCTTATTATTAATGTCGCAATACTAATATGTGTCTCAGTACTCTTATATGTCACAAATTAATGTTTCAATAATAATATATGTGACACACGAATATATGTGTTAGTACTATTATGTGGCGGGTGTTGTGATGTTTGTGACGTTAGTAATAAAGTACAATCTTTGTGGAAATTAACAATAATAATAAAGAGCTGCGTAAATTACCATTAACAGCAACGGTTAAAGTTAACTGCCTCGTAAACTCTAGATTAACTTATCAAATCAATTAATTTTGGAATTATTGTTGTAATGTGACGAAGTTAACAGCTTACCAGCAGTCTTGTTGCTTTGTTTACTCACCTAGATGCTTACTCACCTAGATGTTTACTCACCTAGATGCTTACTCACCTAGATGTTTACTCACCTAGATGTTTACTCACCTAGATGTTTACTCAGATTTTACTCACCTAGATGTTTACTCAGATTTTACTCACCTAGATGTTTACTCACCTAGATGTTTACTCAGATTTTACTCACCTAGATGTTTACTTACCTAGATGCTTACTCACCTACATGTTTACTCACCTAGATGTTTACTCACCTAGATGTTTACTCACCTAGATGCTTACTCACCTAGATGCTTACTCAGATTTTACTCACCTAGATGTTTACTCACCTAGATGTTTACTCAGATTTTACTCACCTAGATGCTTACTCACCTAGATGTTTACTCACCTAGATGTTTACTCACCTAGATGTTTACTCAGATTTTACTCACCTAGATGTTTACTCACCTAGATGTTTGCTCACCTAGATGTTTACTCACCTAGATGTTTACTCACCTAGATGCTTACTCACTTAGATGTTTACTTACTAGATGTTTACTCACCTAGATGCTTACTCACCTAGATGTTTACTCACCTAGATGTTTACTCAGATGTTTACTCACCTAGATGTTTACTCACCTAGATGCTCACTCAGATTTTACTCACCTAGATGTTTACTCAGATTTTACTCACCTAGATGTTTACTCACCTAGATGCTCACTCAGATTTTACTCACCTAGATGTTGACTCAGATTTTACTCACCTAGATGTTTACTCAGATTTTACTAGGATGTTTACTCACCTAGATGTTTACTCACCTAGATGTTTACTCACCTAGATGTTTACTCACCTAGATGTTTACTCACCTAGATGTTTACTCAGATTTTACTCACCTAGATGTTTACTCACCTAGATGTTTATTCACCTAGATGCTTACTCAGATTTTACTCACCTAGATATTTACTCAGATTTTACTCACCTAGATGTTTACTCACCTAGTTGCTTACTCAGATTTTACTCACCTAGATGTTTACTCACCTAGATGCTTACTCAGATTTTACTCACCTAGATGTTTACTCAGATTTTACTCACCTAGATGCTTACTCAGATTTTACTCACCTAGATGTTTACTCAGATTTTACTCACCTAGATGTTTACTCAGATTTTACTCACCTAGATGCTTACTCACCTAGATGTTTACTCAGATTTTACTCACCTAGATGTTTACTCAGATTTTACTCACCTAGATGTTTACTCACTTATATTTAACTCGCCTAGATGTTTACTCACCTAGATGTTTACTCAGATTTTACTCACTTAGATGTTTACTCAGATTTTATTCACCTAGATGTTTACTCAGATTTTACTCACCTAGATGTTTGCTCAGATTTTGCTCACCTAGATGTTTACTCAGATTTTACTCACTTAGATGTTTACTCACTTATATTTTACTCGCCTAGATGTTTACTCACTTAGATGTTTACTCACATAGATGTTTAATCGCTTAGATTTTACTCACCTAGATGCTTACTCAGCTAGATGTTTACTCACCTAGATTTTACTCACCTAGATGTTTACTCACTTAGATTTTGCTCACCTAGATGCTTACTCACCTAGATGTTTACTCACCTAGATTTTACTCACCTAAATGTTTACTCACCTAGATTTTACTCGCCTAGATGTTTACTCATCTAGATTTTACTCACCTAGATGGTTACTCACCTAGATTTTATTCATCTAGATGTTTACTCACCTAGATTTTACTCACCTAGATGTGTACTCACCTAGATTTTACTCACCTAGATGTTTACTCACCTAGATTTTACTCACCTAGATGTTTACGAATTGTGCTGCTGAGTACTGCGACCAACCAGCGAGAACTTCGTGAAAGGTGCTGCGGCACTCTCTCTCTCTCTCTTTCTTTCGTCCTCTCTTTCTCCCTCTCTTTCGTTCTCTCCCTCTCTCTCTTTCGTCCTCTCTCTTTCTTCTCCACTCCATCTCTTCCTCTCTCCCTTTACTCTTCTCATATCTCTACTTCCCCCTGCTCCCTCACGGGTCTTACCTGGGAGTGAGTGACTGACGCCATACAATTAACACTGCCGATACCTCACGTTCATAACACTACAAATTTACCGTACATATAACATTATATCACAAGCAGCTGGGCTGATCTGAGTGAGAACTAAGGGAGAGTACATGGGAGTGCACCAGAAAGAGATAATAGAGTATTTGTGAGTACACACATCAAGGCTATTTGCTTACAACTGTCTGCTTCTACTTAAGAGAACCATCGTGCATCAAGGATAGAAAATCAGAAGGCTCTCTCTCGTAGATAACTATTACAAGATATGTGAAGAGATATCATCAAGACTTTTCACTTACATAAAACTATATCAGGTAGTTGATACAGCCTCATGCGAGTGAAGCGTCGTACTTGATAAAATTCTCCTTTAACTGTATGAGTGTTCAGAAGTGTTCTGATGTGTTTTTTTTTACCGTGCTTTTCGGCAGGTCATGCCATGCACCTTGACAAGATTTTATATTCATGAGGGTTATGAAATAGATTAAGCGTGGATAGTTTTCTTTCCGTAAATCTTGAAACACGAATAATCTCCTGTCCGGCTTATTTTAATCGATACCAATTTGCCTTGCAGTCTATTGTAGTTAATTAACCTACATGTTATGTGTCAGTATATACATTGAACTTCAGTGTTTGCGTCGTGAACTGAGTTTCTGTCATTGCTATTCTGTTTCTCATATCTGTTTAATGTACTGAATGAAATCCCAATCACTGATGAGAGTGTTCGTTGAAAACTTCCATTACCTTAAACACTAAATGTTGTGTTGCTTCTGATATTACTCTCGTGATGGAGAAAAACGAGTGTTTTATGGAAGGGGAGTGACACATAAAGCACAGAGCCTCGTTAATTTAAAGTTCCCTCTTGTGTGAACCACATCACATAGATGCAGACTCGGTGCAACAGCAGAGCATCAAGCAAATGTGTAAAAATATTTCGAAAAACATGACATACTGATTTAGCCAAGCAAATGCATCTTAGGTAAATTAACTCGATAAAATAGTTGATTTCCTATGAAACGTTGTCATGTTAATCGATAGAATGAATTTATCACCAATGATCACAAGACGACATTTTGATCTCTTCTTGCATCGCTTAATCGCGGTGGCCCCAGAAATGGAGCCCAGGCAGAACACATGCAGCAAGGACGAGGTGGATGTAAGCTAGACCTCCGCTGGTCTAAACTGCAGAAGTAACACTTAATGGTACACTCAATGGTCTCTTAACTGACCAGAAGTGAAGGGAATAAACTATGAATCCATGCCACGGTCCACTGCCCCTAAGAGTTGATGGTGCAGTAGGGGGAAGTTGAAATTTGTGGTCAAGGAAGGCTAAACGCTCCTCTCATGCTCTAAACTCTATTAGCGACACTCATAGCAGTTTTATATATATTAAGAGATATATATCACAGTGTATATACACTGAGAGATGTATATATTTGTACGCATACATTGATAGATGTATATTTCTCTGAGTTTATTTACAGAGAAGTTTACTTTAATCCCTATATTGGCGTTTAGTTGTACAGGTGACAGCCTCTGAACATATTCAGGCAAATAATTAGGATATCAGGGTGAAATAAATTTAGTTGCGTGATGAATATATAAATCATAAATATAGTGAGAAGCTTCTATAATAGCGAGGTAACCTTGTATAAGGTGGTTCACAAGGTATTTTATATATTTCAAATCTCACTGTAATGCACTCTACGGACATGACTTGCAGTATTTCACTACCTCAACCAAACCTGTTCTCCTCCTTACTTCGTACAAATACAATAGGTATTTTACTTCTCGGTCACGTCCTTCTCTATGTATGAGTACAGATTTGTGATATTTCTGAAGTTTCGCCGTGAGAACAACTAAATCCGCTACAGTACATAAATTCATGTTAATATCCTTTTTCTAAGCAATTTTGCTGTCAGTCACTATATTAATAACACCTTTAACTTTAAAGTGACTGCTAATTTTATAGTTAAAGTTTATTAAATGGTGTATACTTTGATTTTTACCAAGAAAAGAGACAGAAGAGAGTGTAAGAATTAGAGTGTAATAAATATGTGAGTGTAATAAGTGAAATGTGTGGGAAATGAGAATGATAGAGTGCTGAGAGTGACAGCGTGTATAAGAAAGAACAGATTATTGGATTTAAAGAATAAAGATAAGAAATGGAATTTGTGGGTAAAGTGTTTGCATTGAAGCACACAAGGGAGTTTATTCAAATGAGTGTTGTTGTAATCATGGATTTAGAAAAGGCGTATGGTGGATCAGAAAACGACGTAACAAGTACTGCGCATGTATCAATGGAAGGGTCTATAAAGGGCGAGGTAAACCAAAGAGTACATGGAGTGCTGCAGTACTGGTGAGGCTTCTTAGGAATGAAATAAATTCTTCATTGAGAGCAAAAGAGAAAAGGCAAAAAGAGTACAGTGGCGCGTTACACTGAATGAGTGTAAAGTACTGTTTTTGAATATTGTATGAGGAATGAGGTCGGAGGTAGTGAACAGTGAACACGCTTGTTGGCTCCCACAAACGCAACAATATCAGACTTATTTCTCATGGTATCTAGGGAGGTATTTTTTGCACTGGTGTTTAATCGCGTGGGCGGTGAATTAGAGAGCTGGCCGTCACAACTCAGGACACCTGTCACTTTCATCCTCACGCAGGGGCAGGCAAGTGGTAATTGTGTACACAATAGCTTTTAATCACAGATCCGTGGAATTACCAAACTCTACCAGACGATATTCACTAAATTTGATACGGACACAAAGGTATGTTTGCTTCTGCACGCACGAAGTACCAAGGTACTGTTTACTCATGCAGAGAATGTTTGATGTAAAAAATTGCATTGGTCATGCGGAGAATGTTTAATCAGAGTTACTGTTCATGAAGATAATCACTCAGACGATGTACAGTAAAGATGTTAATGTTTTTTTCAGTAATAATGGATGTTAGATAAGATAATGTGGCGTCGACGTAGATGTTAGACATGATTGTGTAGTATCGACGTAGATGTTAGACAAATCGTGTGGTATGGACGTAGATATTAGACAAGACAGTGTGGTGTCGACGTAGAAGCTAGACAAAATAGTGTAGTGTCAACATAGATGTTAGACAAGATAGTGTAGTGTCCTCTTCCATCTAATTACTAATTTATTCTCCATTCTACACATCACACTCGTCTTAAAATGTGTTTTGTAATAGTTCACGCTGGACGGAAACCTCACCTAAGGCTTCCTCTCTGAATTATGAGTCACCTGCGAATTGTTGCAGCCACTGAGTTGCAGCTCCTTTATCGTGAAGGTTAATTATAAATTGCTCCAGCTATGAAACTGTGATTTATATTTTTCATATCCTCTTTCTGTTATTGTCATTTTCACATTATTCCTCAAATTCACGAACCGAAAATTTAAAACGATAAAAAAATGTTTTAATGTAAATTAAAAGAATTCTTTACGCCCCAGCAGGTTTATTTTAAGATTTATTATGGTTAAATTTTACGACATATTCGTGAGAATTTTTTTTTTTCATTTCTGTTGACTGTAAAAAGAACGTCAGTGTTTTTTCTCATAAATTTCGAAGGTATATAGCATAATTTTGAATTTTACGAGAGAAAGTAATAACAAATGTGTCTCTAAAAGTTGCGACGCAGAAATTAAATAAAAGGAAATACGGAGCATTCGATAAAGATCCGTATGTAGCTACGCTTCAGATGTGCATTTCCACTGACCATCTTCCAGGTGTGAACGGAAATAAAAGTAAGTGCAGAACGTACAATAAAGAGCTTAATGTAGCTCCAGTCCAAAGGCTCAATTCCCTTGGCCATCATATATTGGTCTGTGAAAAAATAAAATTGGCTATTGCTTTTGATGAATAAAACTCGTGAAGAAAAACGTTTTCATGTATTTTAGAAAGCTTAAAAGCCAATTCTATCTGGAGTGGAGTTCAAAGAAATCATTTTTTTAGCTCTCTTAACTGCATTTGAGGAATTTCCCAAACACGTTGATTATACGTTCATGGGAGTAGTTTGACACTGTGTTAGTGGTTCACGACGGCAGGGAGTAGTTTGACACTGTGTTAGTGGTTCACGACGGCAGGGAGTAGTTTGACACTGTGTTAGTGATTCACGACGGCAGGGAGTAGTTTGACACTGTGTTAGTGGTTCACGACGGCAGGGAATAGTTTGACACTCTGTTAGTGGTTCACGACGGCAGGGAGTAGTTTGACACGTGTTAGTGATTCACGACGGCAGGAGTAGTTTGACACTGGTTAGTGGTTCACGACGGCAGGGAGTAGTTTGACACTGTGTTAGTGGTTCACGACGGCAGGGAGTAGTTTGACACTGTGTTAGTGGTTCACGACGGCAGGGAGTAGTTTGACACTGTGTTAGTGGTTCACGACGGCAAGGGAGTAGTTTGACACTGTGTTAGTGGTTCACGACGGCAGGGAGTAGTTTGACACTGTGTTAGTGGTTCACGACGGCAGGGAGTAGTTTGACACTGTGTTAGTGGTTCACGACGGCAGGGAGTAGTTTGACACTGTGTTAGTGATTCACGACGGCAGGGAGTAGTTTGACACTGTGTTAGTGATTCACGACGGCAAGGGAGTAGTTTGACACTGTGTTAGTGATTCACGACGGCAAGGGAGTAGTTTGACACTGTGTTAGTGGCTCACGACGGCAGGGAGTAGTTTGACACTGTGTTAGTGGTTCACGACGGCAGGGAGTAGTTTGACACTGTGTTAGTGGTTCACGACGGCAGGGAGTAGTTTGACACTGTGTTAGTGATTCACGACGGCAAGGGAGTAGTTTGACACTGTGTTAGTGGCTCACGACGGCAGGGAGTAGTTTGACACTGTGTTAGTGGTTCACGACGGCAGGGAGTAGTTTGACACTGTGTTAGTGGTTCACGACGGCAGGGAGTAGTTTGACACTGTGTTAGTGGTTCACGACGGCAGGGAGTAGTTTGACACTGTGTTAGTGGTTCACGACGGCAGGGAGTAGTTTTGACACTGTGTTAGTGGTTCACGACGGCAGGGAGTAGTTTGACACTGTGTTAGTGGTTCACGACAGCAGGGAGTAGTTTGACACTCTGTTAGTGGTTCACGACGGCAGGGAGTAGTTTGGCACTGTGTTAGTGGTTCACGACGGCAGGGAGTAGTTTGACACTGTGTTAGTGGTTCACGACGGCAGGGAGTAGTTTGACACTGTGTTAGTGATTCACGACGGCAGGGAGTAGTTTGACACTGTGTTAGTGGTTCACGACGGCAGGGAATAGTTTGACACTTTGTTAGTGGTTCACGACGGCACGGAGTAGTTTGACACTGTGTTAGTGGTTCACGACGGCAAGGGAGTAGTCTGACACTGTGTCAGTGGTTCACGACCGCAGGGAGTAGTTGACACTGTGTCAGTGGCTCACGACGGCAGGAGAGTAGTTTGCGCTGTGTCAGTGGTTCATCAACACTCAACATACACTCAATGTTAGAATGTTTAGCGTTTCACATAATACAAACACCGTGTTTATGTGCTCTAGCAGTTATGTTAGCTGAAGGTTCTGACTATGTTTAAAGAACAGAATACAATGATACTCTAAAGATTTTCCAGAATTAATATCGCTTCTTCCTTTCTACTTCAGTATTATATATCACTACATATATAGGTTAAAATAAATATATATAATATATATATATATAATATATATGTAGTCAGTCAAGCCAACCTGCCATCATATGGTCGTAAATAAATTGGCTATGTGATGTAAACGGAAGAAACGTTTTCATGTAATTGTTTATCTGATGGGTAAGATTGTTATGTCTCTTACTTTCTGAATTCAAACACGTGATTATACGTCATGCGATGTATTACACTGTTAGTGGTCACACGAGAATTTGACACTGTAGTCAACGCATATTGATGTTATGATTCACATCGCTAGGGTTTTCACTTTTATTTTCTCGCTAGTTTTGCTTGTTAGTGTTATTTTCTACTTCATGGTCAGAGGAACAGGAATTTATCTGCCTGTGTCGTTGTTAGAGGCAGGATAAATGTCGCAGAGCAGAGGGCCTAGCAAGCTCACACTCACGTATAATCAATTATAAATTTTAAAGAAAAACTTGTGTTTTTGGCCACCTGCATTGGTGGATACGGTCTGGATTGTTGAAAAAAAAAAAAATAAATAAAATTTAAAAATTTATATATATATATATATATATATATAATCATATATATATGGAATATAATATATTATAGCTGGAATGACTCATCCTAGAAGAAATAAACGTAATTCTTCTGTAAACAGTTCTCAGCCGTATCCCACTGAGGCAGGGTGGCCCAAAAGGTAAAACGAAAGTTTCTCCTTTCAAATTTAGTAATATATACAGGAGATGGGCTTACTAGCCCCTTCCTCCCGACATTTTAGTTGCCTCTTACAACACGCATGGCTTACGGAGGAAGAATTCTGTTCCACTTCCCCATAGAGATAAGAGGAAATAAACAAGAACAAGAACTAGAAAGAAAATAGAAGAAAAGCCAGAGGGGTGTGTATATATACGCTTGTACATGTATGTGTAGTGTGACCTAAGTGTAAGTAGAAGTAGCAAGACGTACCTGAAATCTTGCATGTTTATGAGACACAAAAAAGACACCAGCAATCCTACCATCATGTAAAACAATTACAGGATTTCGTTTTACAATCACTTGGCAGGACGGTAGTACCTCCCTGGGCGGTTGCTGTCTAACAGCCTATTACCTATATATATATATATATATATATATATATATATATATATATATATATATATATATATATATATATATATATATATATATATATATATATATATATATATATATATATACATATACATTATATATATATATAATGTATATATAATATATATATATATATATATATATATATATATATATATATATATATAATATATATATATATGTATATATATATATATATATAAATATATATATAATATAAATATATATATATACAATATATATAATATATATATATATGTATATGTATATATATATATTTATATTATATATATATATATATATATATGTATATATATATTTATATAAGAACATAAGACTATAAGAAAGAAGGAACACTGCAACAGGCCTACTGATCCATGCGGAGCAGGTCCATGTACCCCCCGGATTAGACGAATGACGCTCCCCCCGGATTAGCCCTATGACCCACCCAGTCTGATCATCTCCACTCAAGGATGGAGCACTGCACCAGGCCCAGCAGCACAAGCTAGTCAGGTCCAACTCACACCCACCCACACCCACTCATGTATTTATCTAACCTATTTTTAAAACTACACGACGTTTTAGCCTGAATAACTGTACTCGGGAGTTTGTTCCACTCATCCACAACTCTATTACCAAACCGGTGCTTTCCTATATCCTTCCTGAATCTGAATTTTTCCAACTTGAAACCATTGCTGCGAGTCCTGTCTTGGCTGGAAATTTTCAGCACGCTATTTACATCCCCTTTATTTATTCCTGTTTTCCATTTATACACTTCGATCATATCCCCCCTAATTCTACGCCTTTCTAGAGAGTGCAGATTCAGGGCCCTCAGTCTATCCTCATTGGGAAGATTTCTGATACATGGGATCATCTTTGTCATCCTCCTCTGTACGTTTTCCAGCGCATTTATATCCATTCTGTAATACGGTGACCAGAACTGAGCAGCATAGTCTAAATGGGGCCTATCCAAGGATATATAGAGTTGAAGAACAACCTGAGGACTTCTATTATTTATACTTCTAGATATGAAGCCAAGAATTCTGTTAGCCTTATTGCGAACACTAATGCACTGTTGTCTTGGTTTTAAATTACTGCTAACCAGAACTCCTAAATCCTTTTCGCAATCTGTAGTATTAAGATCTACATTATTTAGTTTATATGTGGCATGGTTATTTACCTGTCCAACATTTAGAACTTTGCATTTGTCAATATTAAACTGCATCTGCCACTTCTCCGACCATTGCATCAGTCTATTCAAATCATCCTGGAGTGCTCTAGTGTCCTCATTAGAATGAATTGGACGGCCTATTTTGGCGTCATCAGCAAATTTGCTGATGATATATATAAATATATATATATATATATATATATATATATATACATATATATATATATATATATATATATATATATATATATATATATATATATATATATATATATATATATATATATGTATATATAGGCATATATATATATATGTATATATATATATATATATATATATATACTATATATATATATATATATATATATATATATATATATATATATATATATATATGTTGAGACATACACAATTCTTGGTGTATGTTCACTGAGATACACACCTTGCGTGTATGCTCATCGAGAGATGCATACAGGGAAAAACACATTTCTGTACATATACATACATTACGTATAAACACTGAGAGAAACACTGTTTTTACACTGACAGATGCACTGATTTCGGTATACATACTCGTTAAGGCCGCATATGCTCCCATGATCATTAAAGTTACTTGTGTTGAGCTTTAGTCCTGAAACTGCGTATCTTACTGAGTTACAGCTGGAGGTTCATTCACAGTAGCCTTTAAGATGAGAATCATTTAAATGTTTTTCCAGCCACTGAGAGAGCCACAATATTGCGTCGGTGACCTGCTGCAACTTCTTGTATTCCTGCTGCAGAGGTTGATACCTCTAGGAGGGTGTTACGTGGTCATGGACCGCGACGTGGTCCATGACCATGGACCATGAATGGAATGGAGTGCTAATAACAAGACATTGTTTACTTTTTCATCACAATGTTGGAAAATAAATTATCAGTGATATAAAAAAAGGCAGTTGGTGTGAGTGTGTGTGTGTGTGTGTGTGTGTGTGTGTGTGTGTGTGTGTGTGTGTGTGTGTGTGTGTGTGTGTGTGTGTGTGTGTGTGTGTGTGTGTGTGTGTGTGTGTGTGTGTGTGTGTGTGTGTGTGTGTGTGTGTGTGTGTACTCGCCTAGTTGTACTCACCTAGTTGAGGTTGCGGGGGTCGAATCCGAGCTCCTGGCCCCGCCTCTTCACTGATCGCTACTAGGTCACTCTCCCTGAGCCGTGAGCTTTATCATACCTCTGCTTAAAGCTATGTATGGATCCTGCCTCCACTACATCGCTTCCCAAACTATTCCACTTACTGACTACTCTGTGGCTGAAGAAATACTTCCTAACATCCCTATGATTCATCTGTGTCTTCAACTTCCAACTGTGTCCCCTTGTTACTGTGTCCAATCTCTGGAACATCCTGTCTTTGTCCACCTTGTCAATTCCTCTCAGTATTTTGTATGTCGTTATCATGTCCCCCCTATCTCTCCTGTCCTCCAGTGTTGTCAGGTTGATTTCCCTTAACCTCTCCTCGTAGGACATACCTCTTAGCTCTGGGACTAATCTTGTTACAAACCTTTGCACATTCTCTAGTTTCTTTACGTGCTTGGCTAGGTGTGGGTTCCAAACTGGTGCCGCATACTCCAATATGGGCCTAACTTACACGTTGTACAGGGTCCTGAACGATTCCTTATTAAGATATCGGAATGCTGTTCTGAGGTTTGTAGGCGCCCATATGCTGCAGCAGTTATTTGGTTGATGTGCGCTTCAGGAGATGTGCCTGGTGTTATACTCACCCCAAGATCTTTTTCCTTGAGTGAGGTGCGTGTGTGTGTGTGTGTGTGTGTGTGTGTGTGTGTGTGTGTGTGTGTGTGTGTGTGTGTGTGTGTGTGTGTGTGTATGTGTGTGTGTGTGTGTGTATGTGTACTCACCTAGTTGAGGTTGCGGGGGTCGAGTCCGAGCTCCTGGCCCCGCCTCTTCACTGATCGCTACTAGGTCACTCTCCCCGAGCCGTGAGCTTTATCATACCTCTGCTTAAAGCTATGTATGGATCCTGCCTCCACTACATCGCTTCCCAAACTATTCCACTTACTGACTACTCTGTGGCTGAAGAAATACTTCCTAACATCCCTGTGATTCATCTGTGTCTTTAGCTTCCAACTGTGTCCCCTTGTTGCTGTGTCCAAACTCTGGAACATCCTGTCTTTGTCCACCTTGTCAATTCCCCTCAGTATTTTGTATGTCGTTATCATGTCCCCCCTATCTCTCCTGTCCTCCAGTGTCGTCAGGTTGATTTCCCTTAACCTCTCCTCGTAGGACATACCTCTTAGCTCTGGGACTAGTCTTGTTGCAAACCTTTGCACTTTCTCTAGTTTCTTTACGTGCTTGGCTAGGTGTGGGTTCCAAACTGGTGCCGCATACTCCAATATGGGCCTAACGTATACGGTGTACAGGGTCCTGAACGATTCCTTATTAAGATGTCGGAATGCTGTTCTGAGGTTTGCTAGGCGCCCATATGCTGCAGCAGTTATTTGGTTGATGTGCGCTTCAGGAGATGTGCCTGGTGTTATACTCACCCCAAGATCTTTTTCCTTGAGTGAGGTTTGTAGTCTCTGACCCCCTAGACTGTACTCCGTCTGCGGCCTTCTTTGCCCTTCCCCAATCTTCATGACTTTGCACTTGGTGGGATTGAACTCCAGGAGCCAATTGCTGGACCAGGTCTGCAGCCTGTCCAGATCCCTTTGTAGTTCTGCCTGGTCTTCGATCGAGTGAATTCTTCTCATCAACTTCACGTCATCTGCAAACAGGGACACCTCAGAGTCTATTCCTTCCGTCATGTCGTTCACAAATACCAGAAACAGCACTGGTCCTAGGACTGACCCCTGTGGGACCCCGCTGGTCACAGGTGCCCACTCTGACACCTCGCCACGTACCATGACTCGCTGCTGTCTTCCTGACAAGTATTCCCTGATCCATTGTAGTGCCTTCCCTGTTATCCCTGCTTGGTCCTCCAGTTTTTGCACCAATCTCTTGTGTGGAACTGTGTCGAACGCCTTCTTGCAGTCCAAGAAAATGCAATCCACCCACCCCTCTCTCTCTTGTCTTACTGCTGTCACCATGTCATAGAACTCCAGTAGGTTTGTGACACAGGATTTCCCGTCCCTGAAACCATGTTGGCTGCTGTTGATGAGATCGTTCCTTTCTAGGTGTTCCACCACTCTTCTCCTGATAATCTTCTCCATGATTTTGCATACTATACATGTCAGTGACACTGGTCTGTAGTTTAATGCTTCATGTCTGTCTCCTTTTTTAAAGATTGGGACTACATTTGCTGTCTTCCATGCCTCAGGCAATCTCCGTGTTTCGATAGATGTATTGAATATTGTTGTTAGGGGTACACATAGCGCCTCTGCTCCCTCTCTCAGGACCCATGGAGAGATGTTATCTGGCCGCATTGCCTTTGAGGTATCTAGCTCACTCAGAAACCTCTTCACTTCTTCCTCGGTTGTGTGCACTGTGTCCAGCACATGGTGGTGTGCCCCACCTCTCCGCCTTTCTGGAGCCCCTTCTGTCTCCTCTGTGAACACTTCTTTGAATCTCTTGTTGAGTTCCTCACATACTTCATGGTCATTTCTTGTCTCTCCTCCTTCCTTCCTTCCTTAGCCTGTATGTGTGTGTGTGTGTGTGTGTGTGTGTGTTGTATGTGTGTGTGTGTGTGTGTGTGCATATGTGTGTGTGTGTGTGTGTGTGTGTGTGTGTGTGTGTGTGTATGTGTGTGTGTGTGTGTGTGTGTGTATGTGTGTGTGTGTGTGTGTGTGTCTGTGTGTGTATGTGTGTGTGTGTGCGTGTATGTGTGTGTGCATGTAGTGTGTGTGTGTGTGTGTGTGTGTGTGTGTTGTATGTGTGAGTGTGTGTGTGTGCGTATGTGTGTGTGTGTGTGTGTGTGTGTGTGTGTGTGTGTGTGTGTGTGTGTGTGTGTGTGTATGTGTGTGTGTGTGTGTGTGTGTGTGTATGTGTGTGTGTGTGTGTGTGTGTGTCTGTGTGTGTATGTGTGTGTGTGTGTGTGTCTGTGTGTGTATGTGTGTGTGTGTGCGTGTATGTGTGTGTGCATGTATGTGTGTGTGTGTGTGTGTGTGTGTGTGTATGTGTGTGTGTGTGTGTGTGTGTGTGCGTATGTGTGTGTGTGTGTGTGTGTGTGTGTATGTGTGTGTGTGTGTGTGTGTGTGTGTGTGTGTGTGTATGTGTGTGTGTGTGTGTGTGTGTCTGTGTGTGTATGTGTGTGTGTGTGTGTGTGTGTGTGTGTGTGTGTGTGTGTGTGTCTGTGTGTGTGTGTGTGTGTGTGTGTGTGTGTGTATGTGTGTGTGTGTGTGTGTGTGTGTGTGTGTGTGTGTGTGTGTATGTGTGTGTGTCTGAGTGTTTCGATACTCAAAACACTGCGTGCAACATAATGTTTCTCATTACGCTGTACTGCTCAGTGTTGTATCGATCACAGTCTCGTACTGATCAAATTATCAACCTCACTTCAACTTCCAACTATTTCCTATCATTCAGATGCTAAGCACAAGAACTCAACACCACACTGAAATTTCACTAAAAATATCAACAGATGCCGAACATTTTTTGCTATTCTCGTATGAAAAAATCCATTAATCAGTAATACCCAGGTAGAATAACAATTTTCCTTGCTCGAGTCTTTGATGAATAAAATGATGAATACCATAATTTATTTCTATAATGGAAGAATTTCTTCTACTGAAAGAATTTTTCTGAAATATCAAGGTCGTTCTCCCAAGAGCCTTGCCATAATGCAGCTTCATCTTGCAAGGAAATGCACAGGAATATCGGAATCTGTATAATGCACTGGGGTACGGGGCACTGCACCACGGCAATGCCCCGGTGCTCCAGGGCAAAATACTGTTTTGGTATTATTGGTATTATACTATAGGAAACACGTGCACCAAACTGTTCGTCACCAGCACTCTCTATAATGTGGTGACTGAGTGAGCTGGAGCTCTACTATCATCACCAGGACACCATTAAGGTGGTGACTGAGTGAGCTGGAATACCAGTACTATCACCAGGACACCATTAAGGTGGTGACTGAATGAGCTGGAATACCAGTACTATCACCAGGACACCATTAAGGTGGTGACTGAGTGAACTGGAATACCAGTACTATCACCAGGGCACCATTAAGGTGGTGACTGAGTGAGATGGAGCTCCAGCACTATCACCAGGACACCATTAAG
>NC_091308.1:1969733-2047233 GCF_038502225.1 Cherax quadricarinatus
TGGAGACAAATGGTATTTGGGACCTGGCGAGCTGTTATAGTGTGAGCAGGGTAATATTTAAATATTTAGTGAAGGGATTCAGGGAAACCGGTTATTTTATATAACTGGACTTGAGTCCTGGAAATGGGAAGTACAATGCCTGCACTTTAAAGGAGGAGTTTGGGTTATTGGCAGTTTGGAGAGATATATTGTGTATTTTTATACGTATATACTTCTAAGCTGTTGTATTCTGAGCACCTCTGCAAAAACAGTGATTATGTGTGAGTGAGGTGAAAGTGTTGAATGATGATGAAAGTATTTTCTTTTTGGGGATTTTCTTTCTCTTTGGGTCACCCTGCCTCGGTGGGAGACGGCCGACTTGTTGAAAAAAATACTAATAATAAGATGATGAAGAAGAAGAAGAAGAAGAAGAAGAAGAAGAAGAAGAAGAAGAAGAAGAAGAAGAGGATGAGGAATGTACTTTCATAGTATATAACAGAATACAGTGATACATTATCAAAACACAAAAAAAAATTTAATGAAATCTTTGACGAGGCTGGTAAGGAGACGGTGGCAGCGGCGGCGGTGTATGAGTCAGACTCAGCAAGTTGTTACTCTCAACCACCACCAAAACTATGACTGGGAAGAACACAAAACTAAACTCACCAAAAGAGGGTGAAAATCTGTAAATATTTTTCAGACTTTGATTCATGATAATGATGATGGGTTAATCACCGAAACGATGACTTACTTTACAGTATAAATAACTTTGAGATCCTCGTTAGCCCTTCCCATTAACTTTTCAATTGAAATTGTCACTGAAAGATTGAGACGGCGATAAATTTATTTAGTAATGGAATATGACATATTTTGGGTACTTTTCTTTGCAATATTCAGTAACTATAATGCGTCATTTTTTGACTAAAATTTGGATTTCTTGGGATTTTGTAAGACTTGCGCCATCGTTGTGTGAGTTACAGTGTAAGAAAATGACAGTGACAGCATGCGTAGCTACAGGTACACAGAACTTGGTTATCACCGTCAATGACCTCTTCTGGTCATGGTTGCAGAGGTCCTTGATGAGTATACAGGTGTTGATGGATCGGGAACACTCTTGTATCTTGGCTGTTGACAGAAAGAGGAGGTTATACATAAGCACATGGGAGGTTGTACTTAATAACATGAGAAGTTACGCTTAAAGACGTGAAAAATTACTCTTAAAAACATGGAAAGTTACTCTTAAAGACATGGAAAGTTACTCTTAAAGACATGGAAAGTTACTCTTAAAAACATGGAAAGTTACTCTTAAAGACATGGAAAGTTACTCTTAAAACATGGAAAGTTACTCTTATGGAAAGTTACTCTTAAAGACATGGAAAGTTGCTCTTAAAGACATGGAAAGTTACTCTTAAAGACATGGAAAGTTACTCTTAAAGACATGGAAAGTTACTCTGAAAGACATGGAAAGTTGCGCTTTAAGACATGGGAAGTTATGTTTAAGTGTTACGTGATATTTACGTAACTACTTCTACTAATTTTTTTTCTTCCTTTCTTCCTTCCTTTATTTTTCTTCCTTAATTTCTTTCATTCCTTCTTTCTTTGTTCTTGTAGCTACGGAGTCTACGGTTTCATTCTCCCTGCTTCATGCCTCTGTACCGCTTCATTCAGAAACATTGCCAGGCACCACTCATGCCCCTCCAGGCAGGTCAATTTGCATACTTCCCATGTCTTTCTCGGCTTCAGCAGGATTTGTGTTAACTTGTGTTATGAATCCTGGGGCAGAGGTAATAACCGTGCTTCTTACGTGGCGAGTCGGCGGTTCGAGCCCGAACGATTTACTTTTTTTTTATCTAAAGCATGTGTGTGTGTGTGTGTGGGTGTGTGTGTGTGTGTGTTTGTTGTGTGTGTGTGTGTGTGTGTGTGTGTATGTGTGTCTGTCTGTGTGAGTCTGTCTGTATGTATGTCTAGAAACTTTCTCACTCTGGCTTGGTTGCTGAGGTTTTCTTGCCGTCTCAGAATCACTTAAGATGACAGATAAATCCTTCTGTCTCAAGAGCTTAGAAAATGACAAGTAAATCTTCCTGTCTCAAGAACTCAGAAGATGATTTCTAATTACATTTAATACAAACTTATCCTTAATTCCCTGCGTTTTTATTAATAATTAACAATAAAATGCACACACACAAATCTTAACACAGAAACACAATTTTCACCTAGCAAAATTCTGCACTATAATACCTTCCGCCTGTGACACAATTCCAGAGGATTGCCCCTAGCAGTGTGTGTGGCACCCGTGGCTGGAATGGCACTTCTCTGGCACTGTGGTCAAATTGACCGCCGCTTGACGGGTCAGTTCACCTCCTATTGTAAATTGAGTTGTAACTCCTGTTGTATGATGTGTCACACTGAGTGGGGATGGTGTTGTATGATGTGTCACACTGAGTGGTGGTGGTGTTGTATGATGTGTCACACTGAGTGGTGGTGGTGTTGTATGATGTGTCACACTGAGTGGTGGTGATGTTGTATGATGTGTCACACTGAGTGGTGGTGGTGTTGTATGATGTGTCACACTGAGTGGTGGTGGTGTTGTATGATGTGTCACACTGAGTGGGGATGGTGTTGTATGATGTGTCACACTGAGTGGTGGTGGTGTTGTATGATGTGTCACACTGAGTGGTGGTGATGTTGTATGATGTGTCACACTGAGTGGTGGTGGTGTTGTATGATGTGTCACACTGAGTGGTGGTGGTGTTGTATGATGTGTCACACTGAGTGGGGATGGTGTTGTATGATGTGTCACACTGAGTGGTGGTGGTGTTGTATGATGTGTCACACTGAGTGGTGGTGGTGTTGTATGATGTGTCACACTGAGTGGGGATGGTGTTGTATGATGTGTCACACTGAGTGGTGGTGGTGTTGTATAATGTGTCACACTGAGTGGTGGTGGTGTTGTATGATGTGTCACACTGAGTGGTGGTGTTGTATAATGTGTCACACTGAGTGGTGGTGGTGTTGTATGATGTGTCACACTGAGTGGTGGTGGTGTTGTATGATGTGTCACACTGAGTGGTGGTGGTGTTGTATGATGTGTCACACTGAGTGGTGGTGGTGTTGTATGATGTGTCACACTGAGTGGTGGTGGTGTTGTATGATGTGTCACACTGAGTGGTGGTGGTGTTGTATAATGTGTCACACTGAGTGGTGGTGGTGTTGTATGATGTGTCACACTGAGTGGTGGTGTTGTATAATGTGTCACACTGAGTGGTGGTGGTGTTGTATGATGTGTCACACTGAGTGGGGATGGTGTTGTATGATGTGTCACACTGAGTGGTGGTGGTGTTGCATAATGTGTCACACTGGGTGGTGGTGGTGTTGTATGATGTGTCACACTGAGTGGTGGTGGTGTTGTATGATGTGTCACACTGAGTGGTGGTGGTGTTGTATGATGTGTCACACTGGGTGATGGTGGTTTTGTATGATGTGTCACACTGGGTGGTGGTGGTGTTGTCTGTGTCACACTTAGTGGAGGTGTTGTATGTGTTACACTGAGTGATGGTGTTGTATGATGTGTCACACTGGGTGATGGTGGTTTTGTATGATGTGCCACACTGGGTGGTGGTGTTGTATGATGTGTCACACTTAGTGGTGGTGTTGTATGTGTTACACTGAGTGATGGTGTTGTATGATGTGTCACACTGGGTGATGGTGGTTTTGTATGATGTGCCACACTGGGTGGTGGTGTTGTATGATGTGTAACACTGGGTGGTGGTGGTGTTGTATGATGTGTCACACTTAGTGATGGTGTTGTATGTGTTACACTGAGTGATGGTGTTGTATGATGTATAACACTGGGTGGTGGTGGTGTTGAATGATGTGTCACACTGAGTGGTGGTGGTATTGTATGATGTGTCACACTGGGTGGTGGTGGTGTTGTATGATGTGTCACACTTAGTGGTGGTGTTGTATGTGTTACACTGAGTGATGGTGTTGTATGATGTGTCACAATGGTTGGTGGTGGTGTTGTATGATTTTTCACACTTAGTGGTGGTGTTGTATGTGTTACACTGAGTGTTGGTGTTGTATGATGTAAAACACTGGGTGGTGGTGGTGTTGTATGATGTGTCACACTTAGTGGTGGTGTTGTATGTGTTACACTGAGTGATGATGTTGTATGATGTGTCACACTGGGTGGTGGTGGTGTTGAATGATGTGTCACACTGAGTGGTGGTGGTATTGTATGATGTGTCACACTGGGTGGTGGTGGTGTTGTATGATGTGTCACACTGGGTAGTGGTGGTGTTGTATGATGTGTCACACTTAGTGGTGGTGTTGTATGTGTTACACTGAGTGATGGTGTTGTATGATGTGTCACACTGGGTGGTGGTGGTATTGTATGATGTGTCACACTGGGTGGTGGTGGTATTGTATGATGTGTCACACTGGGAGATGGTGGTATTGTATGATGTGTCACACTGGGTGATGGTGGTGTTGTATGATGTGTCACACTGGGTGATGGTGGTTTTGTATGATGTGTCACACTGGGTGGTGGTGGTGTTGTCTGTGTCACACTTAGTGGTGGTGTTGTATGTGTTACACTGAGTGATGGTGTTGTATGATGTGTCACACTGGGTGATGGTGGTTTTGTATGATGTGCCACACTGGGTGGTGGTGTTGTATGATGTGTAACACTGGGTGGTGGTGGTGTTGTATGATGTGTCACACTTAGTGGTGGTGTTGTATGTGTTATACTGAGAGTTGGTGTTGTATGATGTGTCACACTGGTTGGTGGTAGTGTTGTATGATGTGTCACACTTAGTGGTGGTGTTGTATGTGTTACACTGAGTGTTGGTGTTGTATGATGTATAACACTGGGTGGTGGTGGTGTTGTATGATGTGTCACACTTAGTGGTGGTGTTGTATGTGTTACACTGAGTGATGGTGTTGTATGATGTGTCACAATGGGTGGTGGTGGTGTTGAATGATGTGTCACACTGAGTGGTGGTGGTATTGTATGATGTGTCACACTGGGTGGTGGTGGTGTTGTATGATGTGTCACACTTAGTGGTGGTGTTGTATGTGTTACACTGAGTGATGGTGTTGTATGATGTGTCACACTGGTTGGTGGTGGTGTTGTATGATGTGTCACACTTAGTGGTGGTGTTGTATGTGTTACACTGAGTGTTGGTGTTGTATGATGTATAACACTGGGTGGTGGTGGTGTTGTATGATGTGTCACACTTAGTGGTGGTGTTGTATGTGTTACACTGAGTTATGATGTTGTGTGATGTGTCACACTGGATGGTGGTGGTGTTGAATGATGTGTCACACTGAGTGGTGGTGGTATTGTATGATGTGTCACACTGGGTGGTGGTAGTGTTGTATGATGTGTCACACTGGGTGGTGGTGGTGTTGTATGATGTGTCACACTTAGTGGTGGTGTTGTATGTGTTACACTGAGTGTTGGTGTTGTATGATGTATAACACTGGGTGGTGGTGGTGTTGTATGATGTGTCACACTTAGTGGTGGTGTTGTATGTGTTACACTGAGTTATGATGTTGTGTGATGTGTCACACTGGATGGTGGTGGTGTTGAATGATGTGTCACACTGAGTGGTGGTGGTATTGTATGATGTGTCACACTGGGTGGTGGTAGTGTTGTATGATGTGTCACACTGGGTGGTGGTGGTGTTGTATGATGTGTCACACTTAGTGGTGGTGTTGTATGTGTTACACTGAGTGATGGTGTTGTATGATGTGTCACACTGGGTGGTGGTGGTATTGTATGATGTGTCACACTGGGTGGTGGTGGTATTGTATGATGTGTCACACTGGGAGATGGTGGTATTGTATGATGTGTCACACTGGGTGATGGTGGTGTTGTATGGTGTGTCTCACTGGGTGGTGGTGGTGTATGATGTGTCACACTGGGTGGTGGTGGTGTTGTATGTGTTACACTGAGTGGTGGTGTATTTGGTATTTGTACGTTTGGTCACTCGGTATATTTCGACGTTAATCTCGGATTTTAACATTGGTCAAAGTACGGCTTATATTTTATTGAGGTCGGGCTTTGTTGCGCCAGTCTGTGTTAGTTGGTACACTGCATCAGCATGCTGATCCCAGTGATTATCTTTTAGCAAATTAGAGAAGTTCCTGATTAAATTACTCTTCCTTGATCAAGAATGACTTCCTTGAACAATATTATCTTCCCTGATCAATATTTTCTTCCCTGTTAAATATTGCTTTCCTTAATTAATATTATTTTCTTTGTTCAAGATTGTCTTCTTTGACCAATATTATTTTCCCTGGTCAGGATTGTCTTCCTCCATCATTATCTTCGAAATTCTTTACAAAACTCCATCATTAATGTAACCAAGAAGTCTGTCAATAAATTCTTCGAGTTTAATTCTATGCTTTCAGTCTCATCTTTACCATTTTCAGAATTTGCCTCTAGAATTTCTACTCTTCCAGAAATGTCATCAACTCTTCTCACGTCCTGGTTCTACCAGTTGCCAGTGACTGACTAAAATAGACGATTAACTGATCATAATCTGTATTCAGCTGGTTGAGTAATACGCATTTTTTAATAAATATCCCTAAAAATTTATTTAAATTAGCAAAGAAAACATAAATGTATATTTTTTCAAAAAGAACACAAAATATAACGAAATATTTACGTTATGAAATATTTTTATTATTTTAGAGTGAGCACAATTCGCCTTTTTTGCTCTCTCGGTAGAGGAACATGTATCGCACGAGACGTCACCAGAGTCTTGCTCTCTTAACACGGAAGTTTCCAAAAATAATATTGATAAAAGTTTCCTTCCCGGAGCGTGTCCGTCCAGTATTCAGAACTAGTTCATCTTTCACTATAAAAAGTGTGTTTTTGGAACTTATCCGTGCATAGCCCATTGATCTTACTAAGTCTACCTTACCTGTCTCTCCGTTCCCTTTTCTGGTCTCCTTGCTTCTTGCCTTCCACGCTGTGTCCATCTCCAAAGTTTTCTTCTCTTTGAATTCACTATACATTCCCATCTCTCGTCTGTTACTGCTTCGCATTTCATTTCTTCAACATTCATTTCTCCTCTCATTTGCATATCTAGTATTCACCGCGGCTTCACTTTCTCCAAGCCAGTTTTTCATCTCCAGGAAACCGGAACTAAACATTGTCTTCTCGCCAGAATACGCCCTCGTTAAACTCTTCCTCCCAAGACACTTTCTTTCCCACCTGCCTCTCCCTCACTCTTCCCTTTCCTTCCAACATCGTTTATGTATTTTTTAACGACAGGATATCGCGTTTTAGTAAGTTTACTATGAACTGGAAAAATGTTGACTTTATAGAAGCGGATGTACCGTTGATGGCACTGTAGGTGGCACCTAGTGATTCTTCTACTATGGCCGGTACCCAGTAACTGCTGTCTTATGGCTAGTACCTAGTAATTGCTGCATTATGGCTAGTACACAGTAATTGCTGTCTTAGGGTCGGTACCCAGTAATTGCTGTCTTATGATTGGTACCCAGTAACTGCGGTCTTACCGCTGAGGTACGGCAAGTCATACCACACACTACTGTCGACTCTCTACAGCAACAAGAAATAGACAGTCAACCCAGACTATTGTTCTTCACCTGAACGTCAGACCAGACCTGAATCTGAAACTTAAGAACCACCATTCAATACTACACACAGGACCACCATCCTACATAACACAGAACCACCATCCTACACTATACACAGGGCCACCATCCTACACCAAACTCAGGACCACCATCCTATACCACACACTAGACCACAATCCTACACTACACACAGGACAGCCATCGTTCACCATATACTGAACCACCATCCTACACTACAGACAGGACCACTATTCTACACTACACACAGAACCACCATCATTCACCACACACTGGACCACCATCCTACACCACAGAAAACCACCATCATCCTACACTACACACAGGACCACCATCCTACACTACATACAGGACCACCATCCTACACCACACACAGGACCATCATCATACACTACACACAGGACCACCATCCTACACTACACACAGAACCACCATCCTACACCACACACAAGACCATCATTCTTCACCACACACAGGACCACCATAATACACTACACACAGGACCATCATCCTACACCACACACAGGACCATCAACCAACGCTACACATAGGACCACCATCCTACACCACACACAGGACCACCATCATACACCACACACAGGACCACCATCTTACACCATACACAGGACCACCATCCTACACCACACACAGGACCACCATCCTACACCACACACAGGACCACCATCCTACACCACACACAGGACCACCATCCTACACCACACACAGGACCACCATCCTACACCACACACAGGACCACCATCCTACACCACACACAGGACCACCACCCTACACCACACACAAAACCACAATCCTACACTACACACAGGAGCACCATCCTACACCACACACAGGACCACCATCCTACACCACACGTAGGACCATCATCCTACACCACACACAAAACCACAATCCTACACTACACACAGAAATACCATCCAACACTACACATAGGACCACCATCCTACATAACACAGAACCACCATCCTACACTATACACAGGGCCACCATACAACACCAAACTCAGAACCACCATCCTACATAACACAGAACCACCATCCTACACTATACACAGGGCCACCATACAACACCAAACTCAGGACCACCATCCTACATAACACAGAACCACCATCCTACACTATACACAGGGCCACCATACAACACCAAACTCAGAACCACCATCCTATACACACACTAAGCCACTATTCTACACTACACAGAGGACCACCATCATTCACCACACACAGGACCACCGTCCTACACCACACACTAGACCACCATCCTTCACCACACAATGGACCATCATCCTACACTACACACTGGACCACTATCCTACACTACACACAGGACCAAGAAAGGAAAACAACCCTTGGGCCGCCATCCGAAGACATCCCAGGTGGGGGAGCCAAAGCAAATTTTCCCATTCTCATCCCTGTTTGGTGTACTACCCTCACGAGCAGTTTTTTAAAAGAACCACAACAGTGGTATTGATCAAAAAAAACCCCGCCCACCCGGGGGATTGGGAACCCCCATGTTGCACGGGCCCGGTTTTTCATGGGCCCGAACCACATGACCCCTTTTAAACCTCCGTATGTCCTGGGGATGGGGCCCCAAACACCCCCGCAGTGCTGGCTGCGCCATTCTTTATGGGGTTTTGGGTTTGGGGGTTTTTTTACCCGCCATGGTTCTCCCCCAACCATGAGGCAAGGGGGGAAAATTGGGCCCCGAATAGGCCAAGCGCAGTGTTTTTATTGATCAAACTCCCCCTGGGGTTTAAAATTAATATATATATATATATATATATATAAGATATATAAGCAAAATATATATATATATATTTTATATATATAAAATATATATATATATATATTTTAAAATTATATAATATATATATATATATATATATATATATATATATATATATATAATATATATTCAATCGGGTGAGCCTATAAATTTTTTTATTTGAATAATACCATTACTTTCCAGGATTCGGGAAAAATTTATTCGGGTGTCCCGTTATCAGGGATTTTGCCAAAAAATTTTAAAAGGGAAAGTAAAATATTTTTACTCGGACCACCTGGAAATAACACTTTTGTTTTGCAAGATATCTAGAATTTATTGGTTATTACTCATGTTGTGTGTGTGTGTGTGTGTGTGTGTGTGTGTGTGTGTGTGTGTTTTGTGTGTGTTTTTTTTTTTTTTAAAATTTTTTAACCTTCAAATTGACTCTCCTAGAGTTAAGTCCAGAGGAAGGTCACTGAGAAAGCTAGAAATACAATTCCATGGGCCCCCTAAAGTATATCCCCCTTAGGGTAAGCAAAATGTAACGGGTTTGTTTTCTTAATTTTTATGACATAAACAACAGCAGCGGCAGCAATATTCCTCTCACCTCTAATTCAAAAGAGCAAACACTAATTGTTATTGTAGACACACATCACTCTGCTACAACACTGACGACTCGCAACTGCTTCATTATTACTAACAATGAATAAATACAATAGATAGACTCAGGTGCAAGACGATAGATATCGTTCTTTGTATATTGCATGTCTGTTTTTTAAATTTTTAACCCTTTTATTATCCCTTTAACCAGATTATATATATTTTATATATATATATATATATATATATATATATATATATATATATATATATATATATATATATATATATTTTATATATATATATATATAAAAAATTATATATATATATATATATATATATATATATATATATATATATATATATATATTTATATATATATATTTTTATATATATATATATATATTTTTTTATATATATATTTTAAAAAAGTAAGTGTCGGGGAGAAAAATTACCACCCCCAGTGAGATGACAAAATGTATGTACCCCTTGGATGGGTTTTTTTAAAAAAACTGGTTTTATTTTTGACTCCTAGTTTTATTTGATTTCATTTTTCCATGTTGATTTCCTAATTCTATTTGACTAACGAGTTTTATCTAACTCCTGTTCTATATTGACTCCCTATTTTCTATATTGCCCCCCCTATTTCCCCATATTGACCCCCTAGTTCTATTGTCTCCCCAGTTCATTTTGGGTTTGTTTTATTGACCCCTTTTTGGGTTTTTAAATATTGACTTAGTTCAGTTGTTTTCCCTAGTTCTATTTTTGACCCTATTTCCCTTTATTGCCTTCCCCCCTAGTTCTATTTTGACTTAGTTCTATTTTTGACTCCCTAATTCCCCATGGATTTCCATTTTCTATTTGGGCCCCTCGTTCTATTTGACTCCCTAGTTCTTTTGGGGCCCCCTTTTTTTCTTTTAACTCCCTAGTTCATTTGCCCCCTAGTTCTATTTTTTGACCCCCAAATTTCTATATTAACTCAGTTCTGTGTTAACTATCTAGTTCTGTGTTAACTATCTAGTTCTGTGTTAACTATCTAGTTCTGTGTTAACTATCTAGTTCTGTGTTAACTATCTAGTTCTGTGTTAACTATCTAGTTCTGTGTTAACTATCTAGTTCTGTGTTAACTATCTAGTTCTGTGTTAACTATCTAGTTCTGTGTCATCACAATCTTATAATAATTTCTTGTCCTAGACTCGGGCGTTGAATCACTTGCTGTCAGCCACCAGGAACTTCTCATCTTCACCTCACATTCACCTGGCTGCAACACTGACAATATTGCTTACTCATTTTCATTTTCGTTTTGTTACGTGTGTGAAAACCTTACACTGACTTCATCACGTGATAGTGAGAGTGATAGTGAGCCAGTGTCATCACCATCAGTGAAGAGGAACCGAGTGTTGGTGAGCCAGCATCATCATCACCATCTTTTGCATGACTCTAGTTAACCTTTTATTGATCAACTAATTAGCATGCATCGATTGCTTGGTAATTAGGATATTAAAACTTAATTGCTTTACAGAATACTGCTCAGTGTATTTGTGTGTGTGTGTGTATGTGTGTGTGTGTGTGTGTGTGTGTGTGTGTATGTGTGTATGTGTGTGTGTGTGTATGTGTGTATGTGTGTACTCACCTATTTGTACTCACCTATTTGTGGTTGCAGGGGTCGAGTCCTAGCTCCTGGCCCCGCCTCTTCACCGGTTGCTACTAGACCCTCCCTCTCCCCGCTCCATGAGCTTTATCAAACCTCGTCTTAAAACTGTGTATGGTTCCTGCCTCCACTACGTCATTTTCTAGGCTATTCCACTGCCTTACAACTCTATGACTGAAGAAATACTTCCTACTATCTCTCTGACTCATTTGTGTCTTCAACTTCCAATTGTGGCCTCTTGTTTCTGTGTCCCCTCCCTGGAACATCCTGTCCTTGTCCACCTTGTCTATTCCACGCAGTATTTTATATGTCGTTATCATGTCTCCCCTGACCCTCCTGTCCTCCAGTGTCGTCAGGCCGATTTCCCTTAATCTTTCTTCATAGGACATTCCCCTTAGCTCTGGAACTAACCTTGTTGCAAACCTTTGTACTTTCTCTAGTTTCTTGACGTGCTTTATCAAGTGCGGGTTCCAAACAGGTGCTGCATACTCCAGTATGGGCCTGACATACACGGTGTACAGTGTCTTGAATGATTCCTTACTAAGGTGTCGGAATGCTGTTCTCAGGTTTGCCAGGCGCCCATATGCTGCAGCAGTTATCTGATTGATGTGTGCTTCCGGAGACATGCTCGGTGTTATACTCACCCCAAGATCTTTCTCCTTGAGTGAGGTTTGCAGTCTTTGGCCACCTAGCCTATACTCTGTCTGTGGTCTTCTGTGCCCTTCCCCTATCTTCATGACTTTGCATTTGGCAGGATTAAATTCGAGAAGCCATTTGCTGGACCAGGTGTCCAGTCTGTCCAGGTCTCTTTG
This sequence comes from Cherax quadricarinatus, assembly GCF_038502225.1. NCBI lineage: Eukaryota > Metazoa > Arthropoda > Malacostraca > Decapoda > Parastacidae > Cherax > Cherax quadricarinatus. Next base: position 1,982,190 of record NC_091308.1, read on the forward strand.
AAGTCCTGCCTGGTCCTCATCAGATTTAATTCTCCTCATTAACTTCACATCATCTGCAAACAGGGACACTTCTGAGTCTAACCCTTCCGCCATGTCGTTCACATATACCAAAAATAGCACTGGTCCTAGGACCGACCCCTGTGGGACCCCGCTCGTCACAGGTGCCCACTGTGATACATCATTACGTACCATGACTCGTTGTTGCCTCCCTGTCAGGTATTCTCTGATCCATTGCAGTGCCCTTCCTGTTATATGCGCCTGATGCTCTAGCTTCTGCACTAATCTCTTGTGAGGAACTGTGTCAAAGGCCTTCTTGCAGTCCAAGAAGATGCAATCAACCCACCCCTCTCTCTCTTGTCTTACTTCTGTTATTTTATCATAAAACTCCAGAAGGTTTGTGACACAGGATTTGCCTTCCGTGAATCCGTGCTGGTTGGCATTTATACTCCTGTTCCGTTCCAGGTGCTCCACCACTCTCCTCCTGATAATCTTCTCCATAATTTTGCATACTATACACGTCAATGACACAGGTCTATAGTTTAGTGCCTCTTTTCTGTCTCCTTTTTTGAAAATGGGAACTACATTTGCCGTCTTCCATACCTCAGGTAGTTGCCCAGTTTCCAGGGATGTGTTGAAGATTGTGGTAAGTGGTACGCACAACATATCTGCTCCCTCTCTAAGGACCCACGGAGAGATGTTGTCCGGTCCCATTGCCTTTGAGGTATCGATGTCCCTTAGCAGTTTCTTCACCTCCTCCTCATCTGTATGTATGTCGTCCAACACTTGTTGGTGTATTCCTTGTTGGTGTCCCCATCTGGTCTGTCCCCCCAGAGTCCTTCCTGTCTCTACTGTAAATACTTCCTTAAATCTCGTGTTGAGCTCCTCACATACCTCTTGATCGTTTCTTGTGAGTTCTCCACCTTCTTTCCTCAGCCTTATCACCTGGTCCTTGACTGTTGTCTTCCTCCTAATGTGGCTATACAGCAGTTTCGGGTCAGATTTGACTTTTCATACTGTCGCTGGGCCTCCCTCCTTATCTGCGCATACTCGTTTCTGGCTCTTCTACTAATCTCCTTGTTTTCCTGGGTCCTATGCCTCCTGTACCTTTTCCATTCTCTGTTGCACTTAGTTTTTGCCTCCCTACACCTTCGGGTAAACCAAGGACTCGTTTTGGTCTTCCTATTATTTCTGTTTCCCTTGGGAACAAAACTTTCCTCTGCCTCCTTGCACTTTGTTGCCACATATTCCATCATCTCGTTTACTGATTTTCCTACCATTTCTCTGTCCCACTGAACCTCCTGCAGGAAGTTTCTCATACCTGTGTAGTCCCCCCTTTTATAGTTTGGCCTGTCCCCTTCAGTTCCTGTTACCTTCTCCACTTGTAACTCTACTATATAGTCAAAACTCAGAACCACATGATCGCTAGCTCCAAGGGGCCTCTCGTAAGTGATGTCCTCAATGTCTGAACTGCTCAGGGTGAACACAAGATCCAGTCTTGCTGGCTCATCCTCCCCTCTCTCTCTGGTTGTGTCCCTGACATGTTGATGCATGAGGTTTTCAAGTACCACATCCATCATCTTGGCTCTCCATGTTTCGGGACCCCCATGTGGCTCCAGGTTTTCCCAGTCGATCTCCCTGTGGTTGAAATCGCCCATTACCAGTAACTTTGCTCTGCTCGAGTGAGCTCTTCTTGCCACCTCAGCCAGTGTGTCCACCATCACCCTGTTGTTTTCTTCGTACTCCTCTCTTGGCCTCCTGCAGTTCTGTGGTGGGTTATACATCACTCCAATGACTACTTTATGTTCTCCGGACTGAATTGTACCTACAATGTAGTCTCTTTCTCCAATCATGTCCATGCCTTCCATTTCCTCAAATCCCCATTGGTGTTTTATGAGCAGTGCAACCCCTCCTCCCCCTCTACTCCTTATATCTTTCCTCAGGATCTGATATCCTGTTGGGAAGATTGTGTCTGTTATTGTCTCAGCGAGTTTTGTTTCTGTGACTGCTATGATGTCTGGGGATTTTTCACTGATTCTTTCATTCCACTCCTCATGTTTATTCGTTATTCCATCCGCGTTTGTGTACCAAACCTTTAGTTTCTTTTCTATCATTGTGGTCATGCAAGTATATTGGGGTTGGGGGAGCGAGAGCCTTGGTGGGGGCCTATATGGGGCTGTGGTGTAGGTGGGGTTTGTGTTGATGGGGGTGGGGTCAGAATGCCCATAAGGGACAGCTGTTGGGGTGAGGTTTGTGATATGGGGGTTGGTGGCAGAGGGAACAGTGAGTGGGTTGTAGTATAGGTTGCTCAGTTGGGTTGGGAGTGTCGCGGGTGGAGTCTTTTGGTGGGAGATTCTGTGGGGTGTGTTTCCCCTTCCTCCTGTGTCTGGGTCCTGCTCATTTTCATTGCTTCTCGTTCCTCCTTGCGTCTCTGTACCCTCTCTTTCAGTATAGTCCTTTCTTCTTGTGTTCTGTCGCGGTCGAGGTATACTCTCTGGTACCCCTCTTTGTCCCTCAGTCTTGCTTTCTCTTGCAGAATCCTGGTTCGAACTGATTCTTCCTTGAAAGTTACTCTGACAGGCCGTATCCTTCCACTCGCAAACCACCCAATTCTCTGAAAATTTGTCACCTGGGTCATATTGCCCTCCCCTATTGTTTTCATGATGCCTTCAATCATTTTTTTCTCCTCCTGTTTTATTTCTTCAAAGTTGGCCCCCTTGGCTTCTTGGAGCCCGTACACAAAAACTGACCTCGTGTGTGTGTGTGTGTGTGTGTGTGTGTGTGTGTGTGTGTTTGTGTGTGTGTGTGTGTGTGTGTGTGTGTGTGTGTGTGTGTGTGTGTGTGTGTGTGTGTGTGTGTGTGTGTGTGTGTGTGTACTAACCTAATTGTGGTTGCAGAGGTCGAGACTCAGCTCCTGGCCTCGCCTCTATACTGATCGCTACTAGGTCCTCTCTCTCTCTACTTCCTGAGCTTCGTCATACCTCGTCTTAAAACTGTGTATGGCTCCTGCCTCCGCTACATCACTTGCTAGGCTATTCCACTTCATGACGACTCTGTGACTGAAGAAGTACTTCCTAACATCCCTGTGACTCGTCTGAGTCTTCAGCTTCCAATTTTAACCCCTTGTTTCTGTGTCCCCTCTCTGAAACATCCTTTCTCTGTCCACCTTGTCTATTTCACGCATTATTTTGTATGTTGTTATTATGTCTCCCCTGACCCTCCTGTCCTCCAGTGTCGTCAGTCCGATTTCCCTCAACCTTTCTTCGTAGGACATTCCCCTGAGCTCTGGAACTAACCTTGTTGCGAACCTTTGTACTTTCTCTAATTTCTTGACGAGCTTGACCAGGTGTGGGTTCCAAACTGGTGCTGCATACTCCAGTATGGGCCTGACGTACACAGTGTACAGTGTCTTGAACGATTCCTTGCTAAGGTGTGTGTGTGTGTGTATGTGTGTGTGTGTGTGTGTGTAGGGTTTGTAGGCGTTCGTGCGTGCTTGCGTGCGTGCGTGCGTGTGATTGTTGGCCCAGCTGTGTACATATATATATGCAAGTGTTTGAATATACTGGCGTGCGTGTGTACGCGCAGTTCACATGACCAGCCAGAGCACAGGAGTCCCGCCACTGAAGCAACTTATGATACCGCATAACAGCAGCTTTAGTAGAAATCTTCACGAGAGAGTTACACTAATCCACTGAGATCGTTCACATCCAGAATCCTGGAGCTGCACACTGTTTGGATACACTAGCCACTGCTGTGTACGAAAGCTCTTTCGAAAATCCAGCCTGGTTGAATATACAGCTTGCATAAGATGCTCCAGCAATTCTGGATACCCCAGTCTGGATACAAATCTTTTTTGGTTAGTCAGCTTGTTTAAATACTCCAGGTTATAAGGATATTCCAGCTTGGTTTTATTTAATACGTCGTGTGAAGCAAACATGAAGTAATCCTGTAGTTACTACCACAGTGACTACAATGACACGCTAACATGCTTACAAATTATTACTGCAGTCTCGCTCCAGTCACATATGGAATGACAGTAAACTGTCCACCACTGGGATGCAATCACCTGTGTCTCTTGCAGCTTCTTATTGTCGCAGTAAGCAGCTGTCATTCTGGAGCAGTTCATCTAGCAGGTGGGGAGTTATGTGTGGTGTTGCAGGGTGCTGCGGCACTGTGCTGCTGCACGGTGCTGTTGCAGGGTGCTGCGGCACTGTGCTGCTGCACGGTGCTATTGCAGGGTGCTGCTGAAGGATGCTGTTGCACGGTGCTGCAAGTAAGGAGTATCATCGCCGCAGATTTATATTCGTGCTTTGAAAAATATCGCTTGAAATTTTTCGCTTCGTCGGCCACGTATAAATAAAACATATATATATATATATATATATATATATATATATATATATATATATATATATATATATATATATATATATATATATATGTATATATATATATATATATATATATATATATATATATATATATATATATATATATATATATATATGTATATTAGGAGGCATTGGTGTCTGCAAGTCATCACAGATTGCACTACCTGCTTTTCTGTCCTCATGTATTGCATCCAGAGGGCTTGTAGCAGCGATTCTCCCTGAACATCTTAGGGACAAGATTGGAGTCCAGGACCAAAAGTTCATTGACGGAGCCATGATCTGGGATAATCTAACGGGCTCTGCAACCAGACCTGCTCCCCCCAACAACTACAAACGATCGTACTGGGATGGTCCAATAGTGGAAAATATAGCCTCAACAATGCTTCAGAGTGTGTCAGGGAAGGATAGAGCCTGCCTCCTGGCAGTGAGAGCCCCTCATGCAGGGGACTTTCTGTTGGCTGTTCCCAACTCCAGCCTTGGCACACGCCTCGACCCACAGACCATCCGCATCGGTGTTGCCCTTCGACTTGCCGCCCCTATTCTCGCCGAACACAGGTGTATTTGTGGCAGTGAAGCAGCGGGCCGATTCGGGTACCATGGTCTGTGTGCCGTAAATCCGAGGGAAAGATTGCAAGACATGAGGAGGTTAATAACATTATCAAGAGGAGCCTCACAACAGCCGGATGTCCAGCAGTAAGGGAGCCACCCCAGCTATGCAGATCTGATGGCAGCCAGAAGCGTCCAGATGGTATCACCCTTCAAGCCTGGACAGACGGGAAACAGGTGGTGTGGGACTATACATGTGCATCTACCTTGGCTGATACCTATCTCCAATACACCAGGGAGGAAGGAGGGGCAGCTGCCAGCTTCAGGGAGTCCCAAAAGTCTAGAAAATATGGAGAACTTGCCCATCATTATATGTTTGTTCCCATAGGCTCGTGGGGAAAGAATGCATCTAAATTCCCTAAGGAGCTGGGAAAAAGACTCATCAGGGTAACTAGGGATCCTAGGGCAGCTAGTTTTCTGTTCCAGCGGCTCAGTGCGGCTGTTCAAAGGGGTAATGCCTGCTGTATTTTGGGCACACGCCCCAGCTCTGAGGAGCTGGATGAGATTTTCGCCTTATAATCGGTGATACACACGTAACAACATGTACCGTATATGCCACCTTTATATTAACAACGTATCTCTTAAATCTTTTGTACCATATTATGTAATAATATATATATATATATATATATATATATATATATATATATATATATATATATATATATATATATATATATATATATATATATATCGGGGATGAACCTCAGTGATTTCATTGGTGTTTTTATCCAGGCTCTGGTAATATTGATGAAGCCTAGAAAGCTACAGGATGAAGTAGCAGATGTAGTATAATATGGACATATGTAAGGTTTCAGTACTAAGAAAAGAAAATAACTAGGGTACTTTAAAGTAACAAATGTAAATGTTAGATTGAATGAGAAAAAGATTTAGGGGTTCTGGTTAGCATTAATTTAAAGCCAAAGCATCATTGCAACAAAGCATCATTGCAACAAAGAATCATTGCAACAAAGAATCATTGCAGCAAAGAATCATTGCAGCAAAGCATCATTGCAACAAAGAATCATTGCAACAAAGCATCATTGCAAAAAAGCTAATATGATTCGTGGTTTTATATCAAGAAATACAAATAATAGAAAGTCTAAATATCTTTGCTAAGGCTTTCTTAGATTTTCATATTAAATAAAAGAACTGAAGATATACTGAGAACGATAACGAAGTTCTTCCCATGTATCAGAAATTTTTCCTTCGATGATAGGCTGAATGCATTGAATTTGCCCGTTTTAGACAGAATTATGGGAATATATGATTGAAGAATTCAAATAAATAAGATGAATAAGTGAAGGTGATATAAATGACGAGCTGAAAATATGAGAGAAAGACAGGACAATCAGCAATGGTTTCTAGTTGGAAAAATTTTGAATTAGACAGGATAGAGGGAAGTATTGTTTTGGTAAGAGAGTTGTAGATGAGAGCAACAAACTCCCAATGAGGGAAGAACTTTGGATAACTCTAAATATAAGTGGGACAGGTACGTGGATGGGTTTGGTTGAGTGTGGGTTGGACCTGCCTAGCATGGACCTGCCTAGTATGGACCTGCCTAGCATTGACCTGCCTAGTATGGACCTACCTAGCATGGACCTACCTAGCATGGACCTGCCTAGCATGGACCTGCCTGGCATGGACCTGCCTAGCATGGACCTACCTAGCATGGACCTGCCTAGTATGGACCTGCCTAGCATGGACCTGCCTAGCATGGACCTGCCTAGCATGTACCTGCCTAGCATGGACCTACCTAGCATGGACCTGCCTAGTATGGACCTGACTAGCATGGACCTGCCTAGCATGGACCTGCCTAGCATGGACCTGCCTAGTATGGACCTGCCTAGCATGGACCTGCCTAGCATGGACCTACCTAGCATGGACCTGCCTAGTATGGACCTGCCTAGCATGGACCTGCCTAGCATGGACCTGCCTAGCATGGACCTACCTAGCATGGACCTGCCTAGTATGGACCTGCCTAGTATGGACCTGCCTAGTATGGACCTGCCAAGCATGGACCTGCCTAGCATGGACCTGCCTAGTATGGACCTGCCTAGTATGGACCTACCTAGCATGGACCTGCCTAGCATGGACCTACCTAGCATGGACCTACCTAGCATGGACCTGCCTAGTATGGACCTACCTAGCATGGACCTGCCTAGTATGGACCTACCTAGCATGGACCTGCCTAGCATGGACCTACCTAGCATCGACCTGCCTAGCATGGACCTTCCTAGCATGGACCTGCCTAGCATGGACCTGCCTAGCATGGACCTGCCTAGTATGCTTCACACTAAGCACTCTGTCTAAATATTACATCTTTACATATTATGTTTTATAATATTTCTGTAGGTATTATCATTCTATGTTTTCCTTGAATACATCAGGGTAACCACTTGTCTTTATATGTAAAGTCTTGAAGAATTACACTTAAATGACTCACTCGTTTTTACGGAATTAAGAAGCAAGTTTGTATTGTCTGTTGGAGATTCATTGGCTTTCTTCTTGTCCGTCTCTGTTCTAAGAGTCTATCCAAAAGGTATATATCTCTTAATATATATTCACTTAGTGTTTAGAGTAACCATTGTTTCGTGTGTTAATGTATCCTTAACTGGTGGTGTGAAGGTGGCATCAGCCTTGACGACTGACCTCTTGTTCACAGGTTTTAAACCCTATAAACCAGTCAATCTTCCTGAACACTGAGGCAGTAAACCGACAAGTGAGTATAGAAAGATGTAATATAAAGCACAATTCTGATTCACTCTCGTTATATCCAGACAAAACGACTCCTCTTGTCTAAGCAAAACAAAGTGTTTCACTGTTGTATAATGGTCTTCTAGCAGGTCTTAAATTTGGTCTTAATACACACGTGGAGTTATTCATCATTTTTCCTATCACAATAAATTAATTGCTACATTATATCAATTTCAATATGATTCATCTACTATTTTTATTTCAAAATATTGGTAAAACGTGTTAATGAATATTTATCAAAATTAACACGGCGTAATGCCTTCATACTAGTAATTACTATTCATTTGATATTTTGATCATAAAACAGAACAATGAAGGTTGATGAATATTAATACATACGCTTTATATAGCAAATATATTTATAATGTAAATAAATACATTCATTTATATATATATATATATATATATATATATATATATATATATATATATATATATATATATATATATATATATGTCGTGCCGAATAGGCAGAACTTGCGATCTTGGCTTAAATAGCAACGCTCATCTTGCCATATAGGACAAGTGAAAATTTGTGTATGCAATAATTTCGCCGAAATCATTTTGAACCTAACGAAAAAAATATATTTCACTGTGTTTGTTTAGTATTAAATTATTGTAAACAAATCTAAAATATATTTAGTTGGGTTAGGTTAAAATAAATTGTTCTTGTTATAATAAGGTTAGGTAAGTTTTCTAAGTTCCTTTTGGTGCAAAATTATAAATTTTTACATCAACATTAACGAAAAAAATATATCTATAAACCTATAAGAGAAAATTTTAGAAAGGACTTAATTTTAAATGAGTTCTTGCTAATTGACCAGTTTTACATATTCGGCACGACATATATATAATATATATATATATATATATATATATATATATATATATATATATATATATATATATATATATATATATATATATATATATATATACATATATATATATATATATATATATATATATATATATATATATATATATATATATATATATATATATATATATATATATGTATGTATATATACAAACATTGTCTCTACGTCCACAGCAGGACTCGAACCTGCAAACTCTGTATCAGAATCCACAGTACTTTACCATTTTGTGGATTCTGATACAGGGTTTGCAGGTTCGAGTCCTGCTATGGACGTAGAAATAATGCTTGTAAATAATTTGTGGAGCTGCCAGCCACAGGGAGACCCAGAAGACCCGCAAATATGAAGACTTTCCCTCTTGCTATAACTTCATCCCAATAGGGTCGGAGACCCTTGGGGTATGGGGCAAGTGTGCTCTAAAGTTCCTCAAAGAGCTGGGTGAAAAGCTCATCATAGAAACCAAGGACCACAGGGCGACCAGCTTCCTCTTTCAGAGACTCAGTGTCGCGATCCAGAGAGGAAATACCTGCAACATTCTGGGCACGCGGCCCACTGCTGGACGAAATATTCGAGATGTAGCTCTGAGTTGTTATCTATATTCTTTACTCCATATTGTATTTTTGTCAATGTATTTTGTCAATGTATCTTGTATTTAAATAAAGCATATGTAGAATATATATAGGGAGTGGTAGGAGAAAATTTTCAAACAGCTTCAAGGAGAACCTTGAGTTTTCCCTGAAGCAAGTTCATTCTTTTCTCTGAGGATGAGGGTCCCCAGGACAGTTTTAGAGGTGGTACCTCCCTGTATATATATATATATATATATATATATATATATATATATATATATATATATATATATATATATATATATATATATATATAATATATATATATATATATATATATATATATATATATATATATATATATATATATATATATATGTGTGTGTGTGTGTGTGTGTGTGTGTGTGTAAAACAACCACTCTGAAGAAATAGAGAAATTCCAAGCGCTTTCGTGACTACTCACATTATCAAGGAACTATGAAAGTAAAGCATCCAAGGAAGGTATATAAGGGGTCTGGCCAACACCTCACCATCAGATCCCACAACGGTTAAACACCTGACGCGCGCCGGCCCAATTGGACAGGTCCTTTGCACAACCCACCAACAAACTATTCTACCCAAGAAAATTTTAAAAATTATTATTTGTCCAGTGTATTATTAAATTCTTCCCAAATTCTATTAATTATAAATGGATCTAATTTATATAAACCAAAGGAAATATTCATATTATTGTCAAAACTGCTTTTTATGAAACAAGATTCAATTACATTCCTGTCGACCATGGACTTGCTTGATACTACTTTCTCAACTTTTTGAAAATCAATTGGATGGTTAAAATCTCTTACATGAATAAATAGAGCATTGAAATCTTGTCCAGTTCTAATGCTATATTTATGTTGTTTTAATCTTAGTTCGAGATTTTTACCAGTTTGACCGTAATAAACTTTATCGCAAATTTTACAAGGAATCTTATAGACACATCCATCCGCATTTTGGGGGGAATTCTTTATCAAAAGCTTTTATGTGTCTTATGCTCAAAAATGTAGATATACACCATTTCCTTGGAAAATTAAATAGCTTAGCCCATTCTATAAAATTTACTGTTGAGTTTGAAGAAAATAACTCATTGCCTTTTCTAGATGTTTTAATTATTAAGGGTAATAATGAATTCAAATTTAAAATTTACAGAAAACCTACAAATAACTGTTCCTATGTCCACTATTATTCCTCGCATCAAGATAGAGTCAAACTGTCTGTTTTCTCATCAATGTTTTTGAGAGCTTTACGAATTTGTAGTCCTGAGTTCATAGATGAGGAAATATCCAAAATTTATGAAATAGGTAATGATTTAAAATACCCAAGAAATGTAATTGATAAATCTTTTAAAGTTGCTAGAAATACTTTTTACAATCCAAAAAGGGACAACCAGCCTTATTCAGCTAAAAATATGTTGGTTCTCCCTTACCATGAAAACTTCGTTGATATGCCTTCTCTTCTTAAGACTTTTAATATTAAAGTTGTATTCAAAAATCTTGATACAGTAAAAAAACTTTTGATAAAGAATTCCCCCCAAAATGCTGATGGATGTGTCTATAAGATTCCTTGTAAAATTTGCGATAAAGTTTATTACGGTCAAACTGGTAAAAATCTCGAACTAAGATTAAAACAACATAAATATAGCATTAGAACTGGACAAGATTCCAATGCTCTATTTATTCATGTAAGAGATTTTAACCATCCAATTGATTTTCAAAAAGTTGAGAAAGTAGTATCAAGCAAGTCCATGGTCGACAGGAATATAATTGAATCTTGTTTCATAAAAAGCAGTTTTGACAATAATATGAATATTTCCTTTGATTTATATAAATTAGATCCATTTATAATTAATAGAATTTGGGAAGAATTTAATAATACACCGGACAAATAATAATTTTTAAAATTTTCTTGGGTAGAATAATTTGTTGGTGGTTGTGCAAAGGACCTGTCCAATTGGGCCGGCGCGCGTCAGGTGTTTAACCGTTGTGGGATCTGATAGTGAGGTGTTGGCCAGACCCCTTGTATACCTTCCTTGGATGCTTTACTTTCATAGTTCCTTGATAATGTGAGTATTCACGAAAGCCCTTGGAATTTCTCTATATTTTCAGAGTGGTTGTTTTGCATATTCTGAAATCACCTGTTTACTGTGATCTTATTGCATATATATATATATATATATATATATATATATATATATATATATATATATATATATATATATATATATATATATATATATATATATATATACATATATATATATATATATATATATATATATATATATATATATATACATATATATATATATATATATATATATATATATATATATATATATATATATATATATATATATATATATATATATATATATGTCGTGCCGAATATGTAAAACTGGTCAATTACCAAGAACTCATTTAAAATTAAGTCCTTCCTAAATTTTTCTCTTATACGTTTAAAAATATATTTTTTTCATTAATGTTAATGCAAAAAATTATAATTTTGCACCAAAAGAATCTTAGAAAACTTACCTAACCTTATTATGTGTACGAATGGTATATAATACCGACAAGATGAGAGTAAGACACATGTGCAACATCTGGGTATCTTTATTGTAGACGTTTCGCCATCCAGTGGCTTTATCAATACAAATTCCAGGACATAACTTGAAGACAGTAGAACTATGTACAGAAGATGAGGTAATCAGTCCCTCAACCTAGGAGTAGGTGCGAACAGCACCATAGTCGACTATGGTGCTGTTCGCACCTACTCCTAGGTTGAGGGACTGATTACCTCATCTTCTGTACATAGTTCTACTGTCTTCAAGTTATGTCCTGGAATTTGTATTGATAAAGCCACTGGATGGCGAAACGTCTACAATAAAGATACCCAGATGTTGCACATGTGTCTTACTCTAACCTTATTATAACAAGCGCAATTTATTTTAACCTAATCCAACTAAATATATTTTAGATAAGTTTACAATAAATTAATACTAAACAAACACAATGAAATTCATTTTTTTTTCGTTAGCTTCAGAATGATTTTTGCGAAATTATTGCATACACTAATTTTCGCTTGTCCTATATAGCAAGATGAGCGTTGCTATTTAATCCAAAATCGCAAGTTTTACATATTCGGCACTATATATATATATATATATATATATATATATATATCCTAGGTAGTAGGTTAACCCCTTCTCCTGTATATATATATATATATATATATATATATATATATATATATATATATATATATATATATATATATATATATATATATATATATATATATATATGCAGTAAGATAACAATAAATAGGTTATATATCACAATATACAGAATAACCACTATGAAAAAAAATGTGAAATTCCAAGTGCTTTCCTGATTTATCACATTATCAAGGAAGTATCTTTCTTTCCTCTATACACAAATAACCCGCACAGTATCGTTCCAGTCACGGTATTGTGCCTTTTTGTTATTTATGGACTTTCCTCTATCTTTCGTTCTTTTATTTTTGTAGTTCCTTGATAATGTGAGAAATCACGAAATAGACAGAGATAGAGATAGAGCTTCAGGACTTCCGGTTTCTGAACAAAACCTTCTTCAGAAGCTGAGAGATCAGGTAATTCAGTTGTAATGGACAACACATGTTTTTTTTTAAGCTTCAGTTCAACTCCTCTCCTTCACCTGTGTCCTCTAACTTTCCTGTCTGATATCTTGCTGGGAATGAGGTTAGACTGAGGGCCTTGAACTTGCACTCTCTAGAAAGGCGTAGAATTAGGGATGATATGATTGAGATGTATAAATGGAAAACAGGAATTAATAAAGGGGATGTAAACAGCGTTTAGAAATATTTAACATAGACAGAACTTGCAGCAATGGTTGAAAATTGCAAAAGTTCAGATTCGGGAAGGATATAGGAAAGCATTGGTTTGGTAATAGAGTTGTGGATGAGTGGAACAAACTCCCGAGTACCGTTATAGAAGCTATGACGTTGTGTAGTTTTAAAAATAGGCTGGATAAATACGTGAGTGGGTGTGGGTGGGTGTGAGTTGGACCTGACTAGCTTGGGCCACTAGGTCGGATGCCGTGCTCTTCCCCTAAGTGACGTGACTGACCTGACTAGGTCAAGGCATTGGCTTAAGTCGGTGGGAGAACTGGACCTGCCTCGCATAGGGCAGTAGGCCTGTTGCAGAGTTCTTTCTTATGTTATTTCGGTTAGGGTTGTCTCTGTGATAGCTATGATGACTGATATCCTTTCTTTCAATTCATTCATCTTGTTTAATAATTCTTCAACATTTGTGAACCCTATTCTTAACTCTTTTCTACTACGTTTTGGTTTCTGGTGTCCAGGGTCTCTGCCTAGGGTCTTGAAGTGAACCTGCTGAAAGATGTGAGCGTGATCATATACAAAGGTACGTACGTAGTTATAAATAGATATGTCGATCATTTATCAGTGGAAATATTCACAAATAACCAGGAAATATCATTAAAATTTATTGAGTGAGTGAGCCAGTATTGAGGTGATCTTATTCTCCGCCTGTCACCCTTGACTGGTGACGCCAACCACCCAACTACCTGACTAGACTCAGTGTTATATGGCTACAAGACCACTTTCACACACACACACACACACACACATCACTCCCCCTCCCCCTAACAATCTCTCCCCCTTCCCCTATCCATCTCTCTCCCTCCCACTAACCATCTATTCCCCTCCCCTAACCATCTCTCCACCTCCCCCTAACAATTTCTCCCCCTCCCCCTAACCATCTCTCGCCCTCCCCCTAACCATCTCTCCCCCTTCCACTAACCATCTATCCCCCTCCCCCTAACCATCTATCCCCCTACCCCTAACCATCTATCCCCCTCCTACTAACTATCTCTCCCCCTCCTCTAACCATCTCTCCCCCTCCCCTAACCATTAATCCCTTTCCCCTTAACCATTTCTCCCCCTCCCCATAATCATCTATCTCCCTCCCCTAACCATCTCTCCACCTCCACCTAACCTTCTCGCAACTCCCCCACCCCCCAACACACGACTACACACACGAACACATACACACACACACACACACACACACACACACACACACACACACACACACACACACACACACACACACACACACACACACACACACACACACACACACAAATCTGAAACACCTAGAAAAATAATAATACAGACGTAGCCTCAGGAATATCTACATCTGACACAGACAAAGGGACTGGAGGGAGCAAGGAAGCCATACAGTATGCAAAGGTCCTGTCAGACCCACACGGGGCCAAGACAAAGACAGGGAGCACTCTAGGACCGAATGAGAAGTCGGAAGGCATTGAAGGAACTAGGACATATGCGGGGACTCTGCCAGACTCTTGTGGGGGCCAGGAACAGGTGAGCAGGAAAGACAAACCAATGAGCATAGGGGCCACAGCTAGGGAAGGGATTGAAGGAAGAAATGCTCCAGGGGAAGGAACTAAAACACCTCAGAGGACGCAATGGGAGACACAGTGGGAAGAAGAAAGAGAGAGATCAGTTTTTGTCTATGGGCTCTGGGAAGCCGAAAGGGAAACCTATGATGAAAGAAAACAGGAGAAAAAAGAGATTCGTGAAGGTGATAGGCGAGGGTGACATGACCCAGGTGGCAAATTTTCGGAGAATTGGGTGGTTCGCAAAGAGAAGGAAACGCCCTCTCAAAGTAATTTTCAAGGCAGAATCAACTCAAACCATGATCCTGCAGGAGAAAGCACGGCTGAGAGACAAACTGGAATTCCAGAGTGCATACCTCGATCGAGACAGAACATAGGAGGAAAGGATGATACTGAAAGAGAGAGTGCAAAAACGAAAGGAGGAATAGGAGGAAATAACAAAGAAAAGTAGAATAACCCAGGCACAGGTGGAAGGGCAAGCACAACCCCCAGAAACACCCGCAGAAAGATTCCAACCACGACACCCCCAAGGCTACTGAACAATCTAAGCCAACAATCACACACACCAATCCCTTTGTCCCCACCCTCACACCACGAACTCTACCACTACAGCAGCCCCCTATGGAAACTGCCCCCACCCCCACCGCAACCTCCCATAGGTCCCCGTTAGGGCTCCTGCTCTCCCAACCCCAATATTCCCCCAGGACCACAGATTCAGTTTTAAAACAGAAGTTGAGGTTTGGTACACAATAAATATGAAGAATGGCAAGAAAGAATCAACGAGAAGTCCCCAGACATCATAACAGTTACAGAAACGAAACTCACTGAGACAATAACAGATGCAATCTTCCCACCAGTATATCAGATAATGAGGAAAGATAGAAGGGGCAGAGAGGGAGGAGGGGTTGCACTGCTCGTAAAAAACCGATGGAAATTCGAGAAAATGGGAGGCATAGACGAGACTGGAGAAAGGGACTACATAGTAGGTACACTTCAGTCTGGGGAGCACAAGGTAGTCATTGCAGTGATGTATAATCTGCAACAGAACTGCAGGAGGCCAAGAGAGAAATATGAAGAGAGCAACTGAGCAATGGTGGACACACTTACTGAGGTGGCAAGAAGAGCTCACTCGAACAGAGTAAAGCTGCTGGTTATGGGCTATTTCAACCACAGGGAGATTGACTGAGAAAACCTGGAGCCACACGGGGGTCACGAAACATGGAGAGGCAAGATGATGGATGTGGTACTGGAAAACCTTATGCACCAACATGTTAAGGACACTACCAGAGTGAGAGGGGAGGACGAACCAGCAAGACTGGACCTTGCGTTCATCCTGGGCAGTTCAGACATTGAGGATATCACATATGAGAATCCCCTAGGAGCTAGTGACCACGTGGTTCTGTGCTTTGAATACATAGTAGAGTTACAAATGGAGAGGGTAACAGGAGTTGAATGGGAAAAACCAGACTATAAAAGAGGGGACTACGAAGGTTTGAGGAACTTCCTGCAGGAGGTTCAGTGGGACAGAGAACTGGTAGGAAAGTCAGTAAACGAAATGATGGAATACGTAAAAACAAAATGCAAGGAGGCAGAGGAAAGGTTTAATCCCAAGGGCAACAGAAACAATGGGAAGTTCAGAACGAGTCCTTGGTTTACCCGACGGTGTAAAGAGGCAAAAAGTAAGTGCAATAGAGAATGGAAAAAGTACAGAAGGCATAGAACACATGAAAATAGGGAGATTAGTCGCAGAGCCAGGAACGAGCATGCACAGGTAATGAGGGAGGCCCAGCGACAGTACGAAAATAACATAGCATCGAAAGTCAAGAATGACCCAAAACTGTTGTATAGCCACATCAGGAGGAAGACAACAGTCAAAGACCAGTTGATCAGACTGAGGACAGAAGGTGGGGAACTCACAAGAAACGATCAGGAGGTATGTGAGGAGCTAAACAGGAGATTTAAGGAAGTTTTTTACAGTAGAGACAGGAAGGGCTCTGGGAAGACAGCACAAAGGGGAACATCAACAAGGAATAAACCAACAAGTGTTGGATGACATACGAACAACGGAGGGGGAGGTACAGAAGCTGCTAAGTGACCTTGATAACTCAAAGGCGATGGGACTGGACAACATCTCCCCGTGGGTCCTTAGAGAAGGAGCAGAGATGCTGTGTGTGCCCCTAACCACAATCTTCAATACATTCCTTGAAACTCGGCAACTACCTGAGATATGGAAGACAGCAAATGTAGTCCCCATTTGTAAGAAAGGATACAGAAGCGAGGCACTAAACTACAGACCAGTGTCTCTGACGTGTATAATATGCAAAGTCATGGAGAAGATTATCAGGAGAAGAGTGGTGGAGCACCTGGAACGGAACAAGACTATAAATGATAACCAGCATGGACTCATGGAAGGCAAATCCTGTGTCACAAGCCTTCTAGAGTTTTATGACAGGGTAACAGAAGTAAGACACGAGAGAGAGGGGTGGATGGATTGCATTTTCCTGAACTGCAGGAAGGCCTTCGACATAGTTCCTCACAAGAGATTAGTGCAGAAGCTGGAGGATCAGGCACTTATAACAGGGAGGGCACTGCAATGGATCAGAGAATACCTGACAGGGAGGCAACAACGAGTCATGGTACGTGAAGAGGTATTACAGTGGGCGCCTGTGACGAGCGGGGTCCCACAGGGGTCAGTTCAAAGACCAGTGCTATTTCTGATATATGTGAATGACATGATGAAAGGGATAGACTCTGAAGTGTCCCTATTCCCACATGATGTGAAGTTGATGAGAAGAATTAAATCGGATGAGGATCAGGCAGAACTACAAAGAGACCTGGACAGACTGGAAACGTGGTCCAGAAACTGGCTTCTCGAATTCAACCCTGCTAAATGCAAAGCCATGAAGATTGGGGAAGGGCAATGAAGACTGCAGACAGAGTATAGGCTAGGTGGACAAAGACTACAAACCTCACTCAAGGAGAAAGATCTTGGGGTGACCATAGCACCGAAAACGTCTCTGGAGGCACACATCAACCAGATAACTGCTGCAGCATATGGTCGCCTGGCAAACCTGAGAATAGCGTTCCGATACCTTAATAAGGAATCGTTCAAGACACTGTACACTGTGTGCGTCAGGCCCATATTGGAGTATGCAGCATCAGTTTGGAACCCACACCTGGTCAAGCTCGTTAAGAAGTTAGAGAAAGTACAAAGGTTTGCAACAAGTCTAGTTCCAGAGCTCACTGGAATGTCCTACGTTGAAAGGTTGAGGGAAATCGGACTGACGACACTGGAGGACAGAAGGGTCAGGGGAGTCATGATAACGACATACAAGATACTGCGGGGAATAGATAAGGTGGACAGAGACCGGATGTTCCAGAGAGGGGACACAGAAACAGGGGGTCATAATTGGAAGCTGAAGACTTAGACGAGTCAAAGGGATGTTAGGAAGTATTTTTTCAGTCATAGAGTCATCAGGAAGTGGAACAGCATAGCAAGTGACGTACTGGAGGCAGGAACCATACATGTCTTTAAGACGAGGTATGACAAAGCTCAGGAAGCAGAGAGAGAGAGAGGACCTAGTAGCGATCAGTAAAGAGGCGGGGCCAGGAGCTGAGTCTCGACCCCTGCAACCACAATTAGGTAAGTACAATTAGGTGAGTACAGAATGGGCGCCTGTGACGAGCGGACTTCCACAGGGGTCAGTGGTAGGACCGGTGCTGTTTCTGGTATATGTGAACGACATGATGGAAGGAATGGTCTCAGAAGTGTCCCTGTTTGCAGACGATGTGAAGTTAATGAGGAGAATTCAATCGAAGAGGACCAGACAGAACTACAAAGGGATCTGGACAGGCTGCAGGCCTGGTCCAGCAACTGGCTCCTGGAGATCAACCCCACCAAGTGCAAAGTCATGATGATTGGGGAAGGGCAAAGAAGACCACAGACGCAGTGCAGAGACTACAAACCTCAATAAAGGAAAAGGACCTTGGGGTAAGTATAATACCGAACACATCTGAGGCGAACATCTCCCAAATAACTGCTGCAGCATATGGGCTACTAGCAAACCTAAGAATAACATTCCGATATCTCAGTAAGGAATCGTTCAGGACCCTGTACACTGTGTACGTCAGGCCCATATTGGAGTATGCAGCACCAGTTTGGAACTCACACCTTCCCAAGTACATCAAGAAATTAGAGAAACTGCAAAGGTTTGCAACAAGACTAGTACCGGAGCTACGGGACATGTCATACGAGGAGAGGTTAAGGGAAATCTACCTGACGACACTGGAGGACAGGAGGGATAAGGGGAAATGATAACGACATATAAAATGCTGAAAGGAATCGACAAGGGGGACAGGAATAAAATGCTGAAAGGAATCGACAAGGGGGACAGGAAGGATGTTCCAGAGATGGGACTTAGCAACAAGGGGTCACAATTGGAAGTTGAAGACTCAGATGAGTCACAGGGATGTTAGGCAGTATTTCTGCAGTCATAGAGTTATCAAGAAGTGGAACAGTCTGGAAAGTGAGGTAGTGGAGGCAAGATCCATACATAGCTTGAAGGAGAGGTATTATAAAGCTCACGGAGCAGGGAGGGAGTGACCTAGTAGCGACCAGTTAAGAGGCGGGACCAGTAGCTATGACTCGACCCCTGCAACCACATAAGGTGAGAACACACACACACACAACCTCTGGTACACTAACAACTATTTCTATAAAAGCAGGTACACAGAAAGCTTATCTTCTCAACCCCTTCAGTTACACACCGTTCTGCAGTAATATGTATTGTAAAACTTCTAAAAGTAGTTCGATTCTTTGCAAATGCAACTGAAAGGTGTATCATAAATTGAACAGCAGGAACTATGAAAGGCCTCTCACGTGCTAATTAATCTTGGGTGCACTTTTTCAAAATTGCATTTGCAAATAAATCTAACGGCAGTGTGTATCTGCCGTTAGAATGAAAGTATGAAGACCTGTACAGTTCATGTATTCATAATACATTTGTGAAAAATAGCATCGAAACGTGGAGAAACGCCTGATGTTCAATTGTATATGTTCATCTGTATTCATGGCCAGCAATCAGCACATTGTGAGGCTTCCTTTGAAATTAATAACATGCAGGAAGCGCTTTGTCTTGCTGTCAATAGGTTCATCAAATTCCCAGGAGGAATCTTCAACCACTTCTCCACACGGAACCTCTCCAACTCTGTGTGCGTGCGATTTATGCCACTTTATTAAGAAGACATTTCGTATACCATGGATTTTATCAGTTGATAAAGTCCATTGTAGACAAAATGTCTTCTAATAAAGTGTTATGAATCATATATTGTGTCCATATTAACATTTCTGCCGGTATATTCTATCAGTGGCAAATACTTTCTGACTGCAGGGTATGATTTATACGCTGGACTTATTAGGTGATACTTAAATATATTCTATTGAAGTGAGGTCTAGGAAGAGTGATGGTCAGTCAAGAAGGTCAATTACGTATTCCATTAACCATCTGGTTATATAAAGCAAAGTTTGTTACAGGATGGAGTAAGATACTGGACACTTGCGATCAAACCAATGCTTTCGAACGCAGCCTGGAAGTTTTGTGTACAATCTCTCGGCATGTTTTGCAGTTCTTCCGTCTCTTAATACTAACCACGACGCCAGGGGGACACTTAAAAAACAAAGCAGCAAAACAAGTTTAGTCTGCACTTTTTACTGTGAGAAATGATGGACTCTTCAGAATACACCTCACTTTTTTCCCCCTGATATACCGCTGCTTAGCCTTTGCAAACTGTTGCAAAAATCATCTGGCTACATAACGTGGTCTCAATCGAGCTGAGAGTCATTCAGATGCTTTTTGGCGAATTGAAGCTCCTTTTTTTATGCTACATCTTTAGGAGAAGTTTCTTCAGGAAAGACTTGCCACGGACACTAGATGCATGCAGCGTCGAATGGCAGTCTCGGAGGTGATGGATACTAAAACAGGCAGAGCTTCCTATACATCTCTAGGCTTCCTTCATTTGGTCAGAAGAAGCCTTTCCTACCATATTCGTACTATATGTGTGACAGCACATTTGAGCGAAACTGCACTGAGTCTTAATGAGGAAGATACACGTGCAACACCTGCGTAAATCATTCGTGCACTGCTTGGGTTATCTTTGTTTTGGAAACGTTCCGCCAGCCAATGGCTTCATCAGTCCAATATTGGACTGAAGAAACTGCTGGCTGGTGAAACGTTTCCACAATAAAGATTCAAAAATGTTGCTCAAGTGTCTTACTCATCAGCTTCTTGTTTTTTTTTTTTTAAATCACTATGTAATAACAAAGGGGTACCTTTACTCTGAAGACGCTTCGCCAAGCAATGGCCTTTTCCAGTTCGGTATCATACACCATGAAAATGCCTCTTGAGTCTTCTTACAAGAAGAACAGCATTTGTCTATCCTAAATATACGTCTTGATGGACTGTTCCATCTTCCTGTGCATCCAGATGCCTTCATTATTCTAACACAGTTAGACAGCGTCTTGCAACGGTTAAAAACGTCGAATAATTTTTAAGGTGAAAATCTTCACACCTGGTATAATGACTCAGGTATCATCCACATCTGGTATAATGACTCAGGTATCATGCACACCTGGTATAATGACTCAGGTATCATGCACACCTGGTATAATGACTCAGGTATCATGCACACCTGGTATAATGACTCAGGTATCATCCACACCTGGTATAATGGCTCAGGTATCATCCACACCTGGTATAATGACTCAGGTATCATCCACACCTGGTATAATGGCTCAGGTATCATCCAAACCTGGCATAATGACTCAGGTATCATCCACACCTGGTATAATCGTTCTCCTACTCCCCACACCTGGTATAATCGTTCTCCTACTCCCCACACCAGGTATAATCGTTCTCCTACTCCCCACACCTGGTATAATCGTTCTCCTACTCCCCACACCTGGTATAATCGTTCTCCTACTCCCCACACCTGGTATAATCGTTCTCCTACTCCCCACACCTGGTATAATCGTTCTCCTACTCCCCACACCTGGTATAATCGTTCTCCTACTCCCCACACCTGGTATAATCGTTCTCCTGCTCCCCACACCTGGTATAATCGTTCTCCTGCTCCCCACACCTGGTATAATCGTTCTCCTGCTCCCCACACCTGGTATAATCGTTCTCCTACTCCTCACACCTGGTATAATCGTTCTCTTACTCCCCACACCTGGTATAATCGTTCTCCTACTCCCCACACCTGGTATAATCGTTCTCCTTCTCCCCACACCTGGTATAATCGTTCTCCTGCTCCCCACACCTGGTATAATCGTTCTCCTGCTCCCCACACCTGGTATAATCGTTCTCCTACTCCTCACACCTGGTATAATCGTTCTCTTACTCCCCACACCTGGTATAATCGTTCTCTTACTCCCCACACCTGGTATAATCGTTCTCCTACTCCCCACACCTGGTATAATCGTTCTACTCCCCACACCTGGTATAATCGTTCTCCTACTCCCCACACCTGGTATAATCTTTCTCCTACTCCCCACACCTGGTATAATCGTTCTCCTACTCCCCACACCTGGTATAATCTTTCTCCTACTCCCCACACCTGGTATAATCGTTCTCCTACTCCCCACACCTGGTATAATCTTTCTCCTACTCCCCACACCTGGTATAATCGTTCTCCTACTCCCCACACCTGGTATAATCTTTCTCCTACTCCCCACACCTGGTATAAGCGTTCTCCTACTCCCCACACCTGTTAATATCACTTTATTACTCCCCATACCTGTTGTAGTCACTGTACTACCCTCCACACCTGGGCGAACAGTGTTGAGACGCACACACATCTACAATGACCACGGTCGTGCACTAAACACCTGGTAAAGCAAAGTATGATGACAGTGTTTCACTTCATTATGACACAACGATGCAGGAGGTAATAACAATGTTTGAGCGTGAGGAAGAGCCAGGCTTAGGGCAGGTTATGACCTCTTCCCTCACACTCTCACCCAACACCTGACAATTACTGGCTTTAAGAAAGAAAATCTCGTGTCACTGTTATCGGTGCTCTCTCTCTCTCTCTCTCTCTCTCTCTCTCTCTCTCTCTCTCTCTCTCTCTCTCTCTCTCTCTCTCTCTCACACACACACACACACACACACACACACACACACACACACACACACACACACACACACACACACACACACACACACACACACACACGCACACAACCGGTGAAGAAACACAACTGTGTGAATTAAACTATATGTTTAGAAAAACGTATCGCTTAGAGACACTGGCTGGACAGTGTCTGCTGTGTATAACAGTGAAAGTGGCTGTACAGTGTCTGCTGTGTATGACAGTGACACTGGCTGGACATTGTCTGCTGTGTATAACAGTGAAACTGACTGGACAGTGTCTACGGTGTATGACAGTGACACTGGCTGGACAGTGCCTACTGTGTATGACAGTGACACTGGCTGGACAGTGTCTGCTGTGAATGACAGTGACACTGGCTGGACAGTGTCTGCTGTGTATGACAGTGACACTGGCTGGACACTGTCTGCTGTGTATGACATTGACACTGGCTAGCCAGTGCCTACTGCGTATGACAGTGACACTGGGTGGACAGTGTCTGCTGGGTATGACAGTGACACTGGGTGGACAGTGTCTGCTGGGTATGACAGTGACACTGGCTGGACAGTGTCTGCTGTGTATGACAGTGACACTGGCTGGACACTGTCTGCTGTGTATGACATTGACAATGGCTAGCCAGTGCCTACTGCGTATGACAGTGACACTGGCTAGCCAGTGCCTACTGCGTATGACAGTGACACTGGGTGGACAGTGTCTGCTGGGTATGACAGTGACACTGGCTGGACAGTGTCTGCTGTATATGAGATTGACACTGGCTGGACATTGTCTGCTGTGTATGACAGTGACACTGGCTGGACACTGTCTGCTGTGTATGACAGTGACACTGGCTGGACAGCGTCTGCTGTGTTTAACAGTGACACTGGCTGGACAGTGTCTACTGTGTATGACAGTGACACTGACTGGACAGTGTCTGCTGTGTATGACAGTGACACTGGCTGGACAGTGTCTGCTGTGTATGACAGTGACACTGGCTGGACAGTGTCTGCTGTGTATGACAGTGTCTGCTGTGTATGGCAGTGTCTCCTATGTATGACAGTGACACTGGCTGGACAGTGTCTGCTGTGTATGACAGTGTCTCCTATGTATGACAGTGACACTGGCTGGACAATATCTGCTGTGAATGACAGTGATAATGGCTGAACAGTGTCTGCTGCTGTGTATGACACATCACCACTGGAAGGGCAGTGTATGCTGTGTGTGTGTGTGTACTCACCTATTTGAGGTTGCGGGGGTCGAGTCCGAGCTCCTGGCCCCGCCTCTTCACTGATCGCTACTAGGTCACTCTCCCTGAACCGTGAGCTTTATCATACCTCTGCTTAAAGCTATGTATGGATCCTGCCTCCACTACATCGCTTCCCAAACTATTCCACTTACTGACTACTGTGTGTGTGTGTGTGTGTTTGTGTGTATGTGTGTGTGTGTGTGTGTGTGTGTGTGTGTGTGTGTGTGTGTGTGTGTGTGTGTGTGTGTGTGTGTGCGTGTGTACTCACGTGGTTATATTTACCCAGACGTATTTGCAGGGGGTCGATTCATAGCTCCTGGCCCCTGCCATTTAACTCTAGTCTACCGATTTCACTACCGGCTTCGAGAGCCCAATCACACCTACTGCTGAAGCTGCAGACAATGTTGTATTCTGCTGCATTCCTATCCACCGTCCTTACACTGAAAAAAGAAAACAGAAATGCCTTACTCCTGACGTGACCAGGTATACACCACCAGCTCACTCCGGCAGCTCTAGAGGAGCCGTGATGAACGGTTTGTTACTCCGTGAGAGAGAAATCAATTTGTCCGAGCAACATGAGTGTGTGGGTACAGATGACGGCCATAACTCAGGGCAAGCTATGGTGCCGTGAAGGATGACCCTCATGGTACACTTCACCTAGGACCTAAGCCTTCCACAAATACACCATTGCCTTCGTCTGCGTATTGCCCAAGGTCACTTATCGCTCACAGCTACTTATTACCTACGGTTATTTATCGACCTCAGCCACTTATTGCTTACAGCTACTTATTACCCTAAGCCACTTATCGCCCACATCTTGTGGGCGCGACCATTACAATGTCATTACCGACCTCTTCTTGTCCCCAGTAAATTATAAAAGGCATTAATTTTCGCAAACATCAACCCTTGTTGATATTTACGAAAATCATTAATTATTGATTAATAATTAAATTATTCAGCTTTGATACACTTGAGTAGCCTAACTGCTGCATTATTTACGGCTGAGATTACAAGTCATTTCGGAGTTCAGCTGTACCTAATGTATACTAACCTCCCTAACAGTTAAGCACCTTTTTCCTGCTAGGTGAACAGGAACAGCAAGTGTAGGAAGATTTATTCATACTAGTACGTCTCACCTGTTCTAAGATTCTACAATCGAGTAAGACTAAGGTACCTATTTACACTTATAAATTTCCTCCATAAATGTGATCGAAAAAATGAATCCAGAGTTGAACAGCAGGAGCTGTGAAGGCCTTTACATGACCTATATAATTTTAGATGTTCTTTTTCAGTTGCACTGGCAAAAAATTGTAATATAGAGAGGGAATTTATAAGAGGAACTGATTATTTTCCATATCTTTCGCCAAGTCTGTGAATCGAACACGAGTGTTTTTGGTTGGAAGGAGGATGCATAAGACGGGGATTATTATTATTATTATAATCAAGGGGGAAGCGCTAAACCCGTAGGATTATACAGCGCCCAAGGGAGGGGGGATGTGGAAGGCATTCAGGCTTAATTCGGGGAACTGGAGCACAGATCCAATTCCCTAAATCAAGAGCCCCTCACCAACATCAAGGAACCTTCCATGAGGGGATAAGACGGGGAAGGAGTGCCCGTGTGATGACACAAGTTAGCCAGGATAACACAATAAAGAAAACGAGGAAATTATGGCAGACTAAAGTGTGTAGTTGGCAATGATAATGTTTCACTTAACATAGTGTAAATGAGGACGTGGGAGCCGTGAGGGAAGGAGAGAGGAATATAGGATAATATTCCTTGTTATTTGCTTGACACACACGTAGGCAGGAAGAATACACACACGTGACCAGGGAGGAGGAACAAGTCAATTTATTCAGGTACAATTTTACACAATTTTGGGTGATTACAATTGTCTTGCAACTGTTATTATCCGAAACTGTGTATATTACCTTTGATAACCCCCTCCCCCCTCAAAAAAAAGTGACTTATTTCCACTGGGGTCCTTAAAATATCTTACACACACGAAGTTAGGGAGAGATAAACTCCTCACGACTTCACATCTCTGTGTACACAAACTACAGCAGAACAGCTGTGCAGACATGGAGAAGAGAACAGTGAATGATAACACGGCAAAATGAAGACATGGCAGTAGAGGCAAACGAAAAGGTAAAAAAAAAAAAGTCTAAGAAATTTGTGAATAATGGGAGAAACGCTTAATAATTACAGTGCTTAGCCTCGTTAGTGGCGTCAACGGTTTAGCCGGAGCTGTGAGGAAGTTGTGTGAGAATGTTAAAGCAACTGGTGTATAGACACTTGTCGCCTGTTCTTGTTGTTCCTCGCCTGTTATTGTTCATTGCCTGCTCTTCTTGTTCCTCACTTGTTCTTCATGTTCCTCACCTATTCTTGCTCCTCGACTGTTCATGTTCCTGTCTTGTTCAGTAACCAGCGGAGCCTTGTACTGCACAATCATGGTCTCAGTATTAAACACAGGTGCAACAACTAGGTACTTTTATCATACCTAGAAGGTCTGTCATGGTCCCCGCGACATGGTCCCAGACCTACCCTCCTGGTTGCTGGCCTGATCAATCAGGCCGTTGGTGCCCACCGCCTACATACCATCAACAATCAGCTTCAAGCGTGGTAGCTTATTGCGAAAGTTAATGTAGTGAATGTAGGGACCGACGTCCACACTAGAGACTAAGTACCATTGCTAAATGTCAACTAATCAGAGTGAGAAGGCGAGTTCCAAGGGTAAGTCTTGCGTCACTTCCAGTTGCCTAACACAAGAGATGATTCTTCCGTATGAGTGTATAAGCTGTATGCAGTGGGAACACTCAGTGCTGCTCCCTTGCTAAACTATCCGCCAAGCTTACTGTATAATATATTATATATAATACTGTGGTGAGAATATACAGGTACTCAGAAAGAAACTTCTGACGTACAGTGTGCTTTCGTCCTCAAAATTTCTCATTTACTTTGGCGATGTCTTCCTCACTGGTATATCCCTTTAAAACCAGGCACAAGAAGTCTTTAACAGCACCTGTCATTGTTAGATTCCTACAGTCGATAAACTGGGATCCGCAATAAAGTTTGGAGAAAACACTGTGTATATATTTAAATTCTTACTCTTAAAATGACGGGCTACAGACCCTGAAAGCCATCGACAAATAAACCAGTGAAGAAGTCTTTCTTAGTCCGTGCATCGTGGTGAGAAGTGTGAGTCATTCTCTTGGCTTCCTCTTGACTTTAAACTTTAACTTGTCGTTGTCTGCAAAGACAGAAAGATTTTACAGATTACTTCATACAGTAAGCTTGACACACTACATCAGATAGTAGGCCTGACACACTACGTCGGAGAGTTGGCTTAACACTACGTCAGGTAGAAGGCTTGACACTACGTTGGGTAGAAGGCGTGACACTATGTCAGGTAGAAGGCATGACACTACGTCAGGAAGAAGGCTTGACTCTACGTCAGGTAGAAGGCTTGACACTACGTCAGGTAGAAGGCTTGTCTCTACATCAGGTAGAAGGCTTGACACTACGTCAGGTAGAAGGCATGACACTACGTCAGGTAGAAGGCTTGACACTATGTGAGGTAGAAGGCTTGACTCTGCATCAGGTAGAAGGCTTGACACTACGTCAGGTAGAAGGCTTGACACTACGTCAGGTAGAAGGCTTAACACTACGTCAGGTAGAAGGCTTGACACTACGTCAGGTAGAAGGCTTGACACTACGTCAGGTAGAAGGCTTGAAACTACGTCAGGTAGAAGGCTTGACACTACGTCAGGTAGAAGGCTTGACACTACGTCAGGTAAAAGGCATGACACTACGTCAGGTAGAAGGCTTGACACTACGTCAGGTAGACGGTATTACACTACGTCAGGTAGAAGGCATGACACTACGTTAGGTAGAAGGCTTGACACTATGTGAGGTAGAAGGCATGACACTACGTCAGGTAGAAGGCATGACACTACGTCAGGTAGAAGGCTTGACACTACGTCAGGTAGAAGGCTTGACACTACGTCAGGTAGAAGGCATGACACTACGTCAGGTAGAAGGCATGACACTTCGTCAGGTAGAAGGCATGACACAACGTCAGGTAGAAGGCATGACACTGCGCCAGGTAGAAGGCATGACACTACGTCAGGTAGAAGGCATGACACTACGTCAGGTAGAAGGCATGGCACTACGTCAGGTAGAAGGCATGACACTACGTCAGGTAGAAGGCATGACACTACGTCAGGTAGAAGGCATGACACTACGTCAGGTAGAAGGCATGACACTTCGTCAGGTAGAAGGCATGACACTACGTCAGGTAGAAGGCATGACACTACGTCAGGTAGAAGGCATGACACTACGTCAGGTAGAAGGCATGACACTTCGTCAGGTAGAAGGCATGACACTACGTCAGGTAGAAGGCATGACACTACGTCAGGTAGAAGGCATGACACTTCGTCAGGTAGAAGGCATGACACTACGTCAGGTAGAAGGCATGACACTTCGTCAGGTAGAAGGCATGACACTACGTCAGGTAGAAGGCATGACACTACGTCAGGTAGAAGGCATGACACTACGTCAGGTAGAAGGCATGACACTTCGTCAGGTAGAAGGCATGACACTACGTCAAGTAGAAGGCATGACACTTCGTCAGGTAGAAGGCATGACACTACGTCAGGTAGAAGGCATGACACTACGTCAGGTAGAAGGCATGACATTACGTCAGGTAGAAGGCATAACACTACGTCAGGTAGAAGGCATGACACTACGTCAGGTAGAAGGCATGACACTACGTCAGGTAGAAGGCATGACACTTCGTCAGGTAGAAGGCATGACACTACGTCAGGTAGAAGGCATGACACTTCGTCAGGTAGAAGGCATGACACTACGTCAGGTAGAAGGCATGACACTACGTCAGGTAGAAGGCATGACACTACGTCAGGTAGAAGGCATGACACTTCGTCAGGTAGAAGGCATGACACTACGTCAGGTAGAAGGCATGACACTTCGTCAGGTAGAAGGCATGACACTACGTCAGGTAGAAGGCATGACACTACGTCAGGTAGAAGGCATGACACTACGTTAGGTCTCAATTAAAATTCACTGTTTTTTTCACTCCAGTCTAATTATAATTGTTATGAATTTGTCTGGCGTCATCCGCTATGAATCCAGTTTAGGGGAAAATCTAGTTTTACGCTGCATTTTGCCGCACAAAACTAATATCATTTCCTGCATAAACATGGTAATAATCTTTTTTCCCAACAATGAATCAACAATAAACGAAAATATTTCACTAGTAGAAGTGGAGGATGGCCTTATATTCCATCTGACTGTTGAGATACGCCTGAGGCGTGGTTCAACAATCCTGCCCCCTTCTCGTATATATATATATATATATATATATATATATATATATATATATATATATATATATATATATATATATATATATATATATATATATATATATATATATATATATATATAAATATATATATATATATATATATATATATATATATATATATATATATATATATATATATTATACATATATATATAATTATAAATGTGATTATACACACGAATCAGAGACACGTACACCAAAACGTATACATAAACATAAGTACTGTGTATTCTATTCTGTAAAAATACTTTAACAAATAAATTAATCATGACTCGGTACAGTAGACGTGTAAATCATGTCTTACTATGATACAGGTGTAAATTATGGCCTATTAATATGTAGGTGTAAATCATCTCCTACTACAGCAGACGGGTAAATCATGGTCACCTATAACATAGGTGTAAGTCATGGCCTACTTTAATAAAAGTGTAAATCATGGCCTACTATAATACAGGTGTAAATCATGGCCTATTATAATACAGGTGTAAATCATGGCCTAGTATAGCAGACGTTCAGACACGACTCTCGCCTAGTTTCTCAACAAAGGTTCCATCATTATCCTCTCTATCTCTCAGTTCACCTTTACCCGATAATTGGTGTCTTTTACAGCTGCACCAGAGTGCACCTCCTGACAGCTATTCTTCAAACAACTTACACTGAAATCGCAAATCTTCACCCTTGTGTTCCGCTGTATACCTGAACGCTGCCTGCACGCTGCTTGCACGCTGTATACCTGCACGCTGCTTGCACGCTGTATACCTGAACGCTGCCTGCACGCTGCTTGCACGCTGTATACCTGCACGCTGCCTGCACGCTGCTTGCACGCTGTATACCTGAACGCTGCCTGCACGCTGCTTGCACGCTGTATACCTGCACGCTGCCTGCACGCTGTATACCTGAACGCTGCCTGCACGCTGCTTGCACGCTGTATACCTGCACGCTGCCTGCATCGTAGCCTTAACATCTCCAGGCTTGTTTCCTGCTGTCTTCCTGACAAGGCAAGATTTCCAAAATATTTACCTCAAGAGCCTATTAGCTGCATTATTATCCGTTAATGAATACATCTGTTTCGTACTGTTGACTTCTTATTAAACAGGCAGGTAGTGATTCAATTTCGTTTGCAGAAGACGGAGGATCGATCCTCCAGCACTCCCGAATGACCCAGTGGGGTTTACCGCCAAACATAATGAAAGAATCATATTTTATTTTTCTTCAGCGTATTTTGCCTGCTCTTCCTTCTCTTTAGCGTCACGAGAATTTATAACCAATAGTACACGGATTGATCCTTCGCCAACATATGTCACTGAAACTTGTTTATACTGAGATAACGATTGAAGAACAAACTTGTATTGGGATAACACTTAATTTAACCCTAATAAAAGCTTATTCTCTAACCTGAGTCTTTCCTTCACTATTTCTGGCAGCACGACATTTAGAAACAAAGCAAGTACATGCTAAAAGGAATTCATTTTAGATGTGATTAGCAAAAACAGCAAATAATGCACGTTTACAGCAGCCACATAACGCTCGCTTATTTAATATTTTGTTGATGTTAAACTCAAAATATTTTGGTTTTAGCGTATCTGTCTAGATTGCTGACTGTGATCTATTGCACCACAAGACCTTGCAGGTTGTGTGCTGCCTCTGGTGCTCACAAGTCCCCCGGCAGGCTGAACAGGCCGTAGTCTGCATGATCTGCTGATGTGATGTGTTTAATCTGCTTCTTGTGATATATTGTAACCTGCCACTGGTGCTATGTTCTAACCTGTTTCTGGTGTTATGTTGTAACCTGCCTCTGGTGCTATAATATGTTTAAACCTACCTCTGGTCCTATGTTGTAGCCTACCTCTGGTGCTGTGTTGTAACCTGCCTCTGGTGCTATGTTGTAACCTGCCTCTGGTGTTATGTTGTAACCTGCCTCTGGTGCTATGTTGTAACCTGCCTCTGGTGTTATGTTGTAACCTGCCTCTGGTGCTATGTTGTAACCTGCCTCTGATGCTATGTTGTAACCTGCCTCTGGTGCTACAGTATGTTTAAACCTGCCTCTGGTCCTATGCTGTAACTTGCTTCTGTTGTTATGTTGCAACCTGCCTCTGGTGTTATGTTGTAACCTGCCTCTGGTGCTATGTTGTAACCGGCCTCTGGTGTTATGTTGTAACCTGCCTCTGGTTCTATGTTGTAACCTGCCTCTGGTGTTATGTTGTAACCTGCCTCTGGTGCTATGTTGTAACCTGCCTCTGATGCTATGTTGTAACCTGCCTCTGGCGTTGTTATAACCTGCCTCTGATGCTATGTTGTAACCTGCCTCTGGTGCTATGTTGTAACCTGCCTCTAATGCTATGTTGTAACTTGCTTCTGTTGTTATGTTGTAACCTGCTTCTGGTGTTATGTTGTAACCTGCCTCTGATGCTATGTTGTAACCTGCCTCTGGCGTTGTTATAACCTGCCTCTGATGCTATGTTGTAACCTGCCTCTGGTGCTATGTTGTAACCTGCCTCTAATGCTATGTTGTAACTTGCTTCTGTTGTTATGTTGTAACCTGCTTCTGGTGTTATGTTGTAACCTGCCTCTGGTGCTATGTTGTAACCTGCCTCTGGTGCTATGTTGTAATCTGCCTCTGGTGTTATGTTGTAACCTGCGTCTGGTACTATGACAGAGCATGTCCCTGATGCTACTCTCACTATAGAGTTAGCTCTGGCTCTGCTTCCCTCCCCTTGCCTCCCTATATTAAATATGACCTGCAGGGGAAGGGTCAGTCCGCGTGTTCAGAGGCATACATGCTCTGTTGCCTCGCCTCCTGCCTCTTATTTGGAAGAACTTTTTGCTTTCTCAATGAAACTGAATTGGCTTGTGTGTGTGTGTATGTGTGTGTGTGTGTGTGTGTGTGTGTGTGTGTGTGTGTGTGTGTGTGTGTGTGTGTGTGTGTGTGTGTGTGTGTGTGAGTGTGTGTGTGTGTGTGTGTGTGTGTGTGTGTGTGTGTGTG
This sequence comes from Cherax quadricarinatus, assembly GCF_038502225.1. Lineage (NCBI taxonomy): Eukaryota > Metazoa > Arthropoda > Malacostraca > Decapoda > Parastacidae > Cherax > Cherax quadricarinatus. The sequence continues at coordinate 2,014,620 of NC_091308.1, forward strand.
TGTGTGTGTGTGTGTACTCACCTAGTTGTACTCACCTAGTTGAGGTTGCGGGGGTCGAGTCCGAGCTCCTGGCCCCGCCTCTTCACTGATCGCTACTAGGTCACTCTCCCTGAGCCGTGAGCTTTATCATACCTCTGCTTAAAGCTATGTATGGATCCTGCCTCCACTACATCGCTTCCCAAACTATTCCACTTACTGACTACTCTGTGGCTGAAGAAATACTTCCTAACATCCCTGTGATTCATCTGTGTCTTCAGCTTCCAACTGTGTCCCCTTGTTACTGTGTCCAATCTCTGGAACATCCTGTCTTTGTCCACCTTGTCAATTCCTCTCAGTATTTTGTATGTCGTTATCATGTCCCCCCTATCTCTCCTGTCCTCCAGTGTCGTCAGGTTGATTTCCCTTAACCTCTCCTCGTAGGACATACCTCTTAGCTCTGGGACTAGTCTTGTTGTAAACCTTTGCACTTTCTCTAGTTTCTTCACGTGCTTGGCTAGGTGTGGGTTCCAAACTGGTGCCGCATACTCCAATATGGGCCTAACGTACACGGTGTACAGGGTCCTGAATGATTCCTTATTAAGATGTCGAAATGCTGTTCTGAGGTTTGCTAGGCGCCCATATGCTGCAGCAGTTATTTGGTTGATGTGCGCTTCAGGAGATGTGCCTGGTGTTATACTCACCCCAAGATCTTTTTCCTTGAGTGAGGTTTGTAGTCTCTGGCCCCCTAGACTGTACTCCGTCTGCGGCCTTCTTTGCCCTTCCCCAATCTTCATGACTTTGCACTTGGTGGGATTGAACTCCAGGAGCCAATTGCTGGACCAGGTCTGCAGCCTGTCCAGATCCCTTTGTAGTTCTGCCTGGTCTTCGATCGAGTGAATTCTTCTCATCAACTTCACGTCATCTGCAAACAGGGACACCTCAGAGTCTATTCCTTCCGTCATGTCGTTCACAAATGCCAGAAACAGCACTGGTCCTAGGACTGACCCCTGTGGGACCCCGCTGGTCACAGGTGCCCACTCTGACACCTCGCCACGTACCATGACTCGCTGCTGTCTTCCTGACAAGTATTCCCTGATCCATTGTAGTGCCTTCCCTGTTATCCCTGCTTGGTCCTCCAGTTTTTGCACCAATCTCTTGTGTGGAACTGTGTCAAACGCCTTCTTGCAGTCCAAGAAAATGCAATCCACCCACCCCTCTCTCTCTTGTCTTACTGCTGTCACCATGTCATAGAACTCCAGTAGGTTTGTGACACAGGATTTCCCGTCCCTGAAACCATGTTGGCTGCTGTTGATGATGTGTGTGTGTGTGTATGTGTGTGTGTGTATGTGTGTGTGTGTATGTGTGTGTGTGTGTGTGTATGTGTGTGTGTGTGTGGGAGTGTGTGTGTGTGTGTGTGTGTGTGTGTGTGTGAGTGCGTGTGTGTGTGAGTGTGAGTGAGTGTGTGTGTACTCACCTAATTGTGGTTGCAGGGGTCGAGACTCAGCTCCTGTGTGTGTGTGTGTGTGTGTGCGTACTTTACAAACCATCTTTACAGTACTGTAATACACGTTCCAAACTTTTCCAGCACATCTCCATACTTTTTGCAACATATTCCCAGGCATTTCCACAAAATCTATTGACTTTTATTACAAGCTTCAATTATTTGAACTACGTCTACAAAAATCCTAGAATCACATACCCGCTTTACATAAAAACCTACATGTACAACCTTCTTCAACACATCTTTGAACTCCTCCTGCAATATATACGAGTGTGTGTGTGTGTGTGTGTTAAAAAGTTTGTATATACGTTTCAGTTTATATTCTCGGAATAATAATGCGTGAAGTGTAAACAGTTATACATTCATCTCTTTTTTCTTACCTTTATACACATTCCTGCCTCCATTTTAAAATCAAAAGGTCAAAGGTCAAAGGTGCAGGTCAATTGGCAATCATTGGACAGGCGACCTAACGAGCGAAATTAGTGTTGTTGTGTCCATAGAGTTTTATGTGGAGCATTTTGTGCTCTGGTAATGACGCTCCAGTCCTGGTCTCTTTTTTCTTGGAGTTTAAAGGTCAGACCGTAATGCAGAGCGACACATTTAACCTTCACACACCAGACTACCATACACAAATTTTAAAATCGCTATATAGAAGCGTACATGAATCTGCTGAGATTATATATATATATATATATATATATATATATATATATATATATATATATATATATATATATATATATATATATATATATATATATGTGTGTGTGTGTGTGTGTGTGTGTGTGTGTGTGTGTGTGTGTGCACTCACCTATTTGTGGTTGCAGGGGTCGAGTCTTAGCTCCTGGCCCCGCCTCTTCACTGGTTGCTACTGGGTCCTCTCTCTCTCTGGTTGATGTGTTCTTCCGGAGACATGCTCGGTGTTATACTCGCCCCAAGATCTTTCTCCTTGAGTGAGGCTTGCAGTCTTTGGCCAACTAGCCTATACTCCGTCTGCGGTCTTCTGTGCCCTTCCCCGATCTTCATTACTTTGCATTTGGCGGGGTTAACTTCGAGAAGCCAGTTGCTGGACCAGGTGTCCAGTCTGTCCAGGTCTCTTTGAAGTCCTCCCTGATCCTCATCTGATATAATTCTCCTCATTAACTTCACATCGTCTGCGAACAGGGACACTTTTGAGTCTAACCCTTCCATCATGTCGTTCACATATACCAAAAATAGCACTGGTCCTAGGACCGACCCCTGTGGAACCCCACTCGTCACAAGTGCCCACTGTGATACCTCATCACGTACCATGACTCGTTGTTGCCTCCCTGTCAGGTATTCTCTGATCTATTGCAGTGTCCTTCCTGTTAAATGCGGTTGATCCTCTAGCTTCTGCACTAATCTCTTGTGATGAACTGTGTCAAAGGCCTTCTTGCAGTCCAAGAAGATGCAATCAACCCACCCCTCTCTCTCGTATCTTACTTCTGTTACTTTATCATAAAACTCCAGAAGGTTTGCGACACAGGATTTGCCTTCCATGAATCCGTGCTGGTTGGCGTTTATACTCTTGTTCCGTTCCAGGTGTTCCACCACTCTCCTCCTGATAATCTTCTCCATAACTTTGCATACTATACACGTCAGTGACACAGGTCTATAGTTTAGTGCCTCTTTTCTGTCTCCTTTTTTTAAAATGGGAACTACATTTCCCATCTTCCAAACCTCAGGTAGTTGCCTAGTTTCCAGGGATGTGTTGAAGATTGTGGTAAGTGGTACACACAGCATATCCGCTCCCTCTCTAAGGACCCATGAGGAGATGTTGTCCAGTCTCATTGCCTTTGAGGTATCGATGTCCCTTAGCAGCTTCTTCACCTCCTCCTCATTTGTATGTATGTCATCCAACACTTGTTGGTATATTCCTTGCTGGTGTCCCCCTCTGTTCTGTCCCGCCAGAGGCCTTCCTGTCTCCACTGTAAATATTTCCTAAAATCTCATATTGAGCTCCTCACATACTTCCTGATCGTTTCTTGTGAGTTCCTCACCTTCTTCCCTCAGCCTTATCACCTGGTCTTTGACTGTTGTCTTCCTCCTAATGTGGCTATACAGCAGTTTCGGGTCAGACTTGACTTTCATTGCTATGTCGTTTTCGTACTGTCGCTGGGCCTCCCTCCTTATCTGTGCATACTCGTTTCTGGCTCTTCTACTAATCTCCTTATTTTCCTGGGTCCTTTGCCTCCTGTACATTTTAAATTCTCTGGTGCACTTAGTTTTTGCCTCCCTACACCTTCGGGTGAACCAACGACTCGCTTTGGTCTTCCTATTATTTCTATTTCCCTTGGGAACAAACCTTTCCTCTGCCCCCTTGCACTTTGTTGTTACATATTCCATCATCTCGTTTACTGATTTTCCTACTAGTTCTCTGTCCCACTGAACCTCCTGCAGGAAGTTCCTCATACCTGTGTAGTCCCCCCTTTCATAGTTTGGCTTTTCCCATTCAATTCGTGTTACCTTCTCCACTTGTAACTCTACTATATAATCAAAACTCAGAACCACGTGATCGCTAGCTCCAAGGGGCCTCTCGTAAGTAATGTCCTCAATGTTTGAACTGCTCAGGGTGAACACAAGATCCAGTCTTGCTGGCTCATCCTCCCCTCTGTCTCTGGTAGTGTCGCTGACATGTTGATGCATGAGGTTTTCAAGTACCACATCCATCATCTTGGCTCTCCACGTTTCAGGACCCCCATGTGGCTCCAGGTTTTCCCAGTCGATCTCCCTGTGGTTGAAATCGCCCATTACCAATAACTTTGCCCTGCTCGAGTGAGCTTTTCTTGCCACCTCAGCCATGTGTCCACTATCGTTCTGTTGTTTTATTCGTACTCCTCTCTTGGCCTCCTGCAGTTCTGTGGTGGGTTATACATCACTCCAATGACTATGTTCTCCAGACTGAATTGTACCTACTGTGTAGTCCCTGTCTCCAATCATGTCCATGCCTTCCATTTCCTCAAATCCCCATCGGTTTTTAATGAGCAGTGCAACCCCTCCTCCCCCTCTACTCCTTCTATCTTTCCTCAGGATCTGATATCCGGGTGGGAAGATTGCATCTGTTATTGTCTCAGCGAGTTTCGTTTCTGTGACTGCTATGATGTCTGGGGATTTCTCGCTGCTTCTTTCGTGCCACTCCTCATATTTATTTGTTATTCCGTCCGCGTTTGTGTACCAAACCTTCAGCTTCTTTTCTGTCACTGTGGTCCTGGGAGAATAGTGGGGTTGGGGGAGTGAGAGCCTTGGTGGGGGTCTATGGGGGGCTGTGGTGTAGGTGAGGTTTGTGATGAGGGGGTGGGGTCAGAATGCCCATAGGGGGCAGCTGTTGGGGTGAGGTTTGTGATGTGGGGGTTGGTGGCAGAGGAAACAGTGTGCGGGTTCTGGTTTAGATTGCTCAGTTGCGTGTTTGTGTGTGTGCGTGGGGGGGGTGCGTGTGTACTCACCTATTTGTGGTTGCAGGGGTCGAGTCATAGCTCCTGGTCCCGCCTCTTCACTTATTGATGCTAGGTCCTCTCTCTCCCTGCTCTATGAGCTTTATCAAACCTTGCCTTAAAACTATGTATGGTTCCCGCCTCCACTACGCCACTTTCAAGGCTATTCCATTGCCTGACAGCTCTATGTCTGAAGAAATACTTCCTAACATCCCTTTGATTCATTTGAGTCTTCAACTTCCAATTGTGACCCCTGGTTTCTTTGTCCCCTCTCTGGAACATCTTGTCTTTGTCCACCTTGTCTATTCTGCGCCGTATTTTATATGTCGTTATCATGTCTCTCCTGACCCCCCTGTCCTCCAGTATCGTCAGGCCAATTTCCCTTAACCTTTCTTCGTAGGATAATCCCCTTAGCTCTGGGACCAGTCTTGTTGCAAACCTTTGCACTTTCTCTAATTTCTTGACGTGCTTGACCAGGTGTGGATACCAAACTGGTGCTGCATACTCCAGTATGGGCCTGACGTATATGGTGTACAGAGACGAACGATTCCTTACTGAGGTATCGGAACGCTATCCATAGGTTTGCCGGACGCCCGTATGCTGCAGCAGTTATCTGATTGATGTGCGCCTCAGATGTGCTCGGTATTATACTCACCACAACATCTTTTTCCTTGAGTGAGGTTTGCAGTCTTTAGCCACCTAGACTATATTGTGTCTGCGGTCTGCTTTGCCCTTCCCCGATCTTCATGACTTTGCATTTGGCAGGGTTAAGTTCAAGGAGCCAGTTGCTGAACCAGGCTTGTAGCCTGTCCAGGTCTCTTTGTAGTCCTGCCTGATCCTCGACCGAGTCAATTCCTTCCGTTTGTCATTCACATATACCAAAAACAGCACAGGTCCTAGGACTGATCCCTGTGGAAACCCGCTTGTCACAGGCGCCCACTCTGACACCTCCTCATGTACCATGACTCGTTGTTGCCTCCCTGTTAGGTATTCTCTGATCTATTGCAGTGCCTTTCTTGTTATGTGTGTCTGATCCTCTAGTTTTTGCATTAATCTTGTGAGGAACTGTGTCAAAGGCCTTCTTGCAGTCCAAGAAAATGCAGTCTATCCACCCCTCTCTCTCTTGTCTTACTTCTGTCACCTTGTCATAAAACTCCAGTAGGTTTGTAACACAGGATTTTCCTTCCCTGAAACCGTGCTGGTTGTCAATAATATGCTTGTTTCTTTCCAGATGCTCCACCTCTCTCCTTCTGATAATCTTCTCCATGACTTTGCATACTGTACACGTTAGTGACACAGGTCTGTAGTTTAATGCCTCGTGCCTGTCTCCTTTTTTTAAAAATTGGGACTACATTTGCCATCTTCTATACATCAGGTAGTTGCCCAGTTAGTGGCACACACAGCATCTCTGCTCCCTCTCTAAGTACCCACGGAGAGAAGCTGTCTGGTCCCACCGTCTTTGAGGTATCAAGTTCACATAGCAGCCTCTTCACCTCCTCCTCGGTTATGTGTACTTCATCCAGCACTTGTCGGTGTACCTCCCTGTGTGTGTGTGTGTGTGTGTGTGTGTGTGTGTGTGTGTGTGTGTGTGTGTGTGTGTGTGTGTGTGTATGTCGTGCCGACTTAGCCGAACCGGCGAGTTTGGTCAGAAAAGAGGTGTTTTCTGTCAAATATGCATAACGAAAAAATAAATATATAACGAAAAAATAAATATATATCATTGATTTTAATAATAAATAAACTTAAACTGATATGATATATACAGCAAAATTACGATATGTTAAATTACTGTTAAGTGAAGTTTCTCTGGTTAGGTTAGATTAGGTTGACAATTAAATTATTCTTCATCATTGCCAATGAAAAAAAATTCTTTCGGTCTGTACAAAAAATTTAAATAGACATGATAGCTGAGTGTAGGATTTGAAGCTTATCTACTGTAGGTGGGTTCTTGTGGGTGTATAAGTAACTTTACACCAATATTATACATTACAGTTGAATCTCTGGTCACGACCATAATTCGTTCCAAAACTCTGGTTGCGACCCGATTTAGTCGTGACCCGAACCTAATTGGAAATACACCTCACTCAGACCATACACTGGCAAATACACCCTTCTCAGACCATACACTGGCAAATACACCCTTCTCAGACCATACACTGGCAAATACACCCCACTCAGACCATACACTGGCAAATACACCCTTCTCAGACCATACACTGGAAAATACACCCCACTCAGACCATACACTGGCAAATACACCCTTCTCAGACCATACACTGGAAAACACACCCCACTCAGACCATACACTGGCAAATACACCCTTCTCAGACAATACACTGCAAATACACCCCACTACACTGGAAAATATACCCCACTCAGACCATACACTGGCAAATACACCCTTCTCAGACCATACACTGGAAAATACACCCCACTCACTACAGGCACCAGACCATACACTGGCACACCCCACTCAAACCATACACTGGCAAATACACCCTTCTCAGACCATACACTGGAAGGCACACCCCACTCAGTCCATACACTGGCAAATACACCCTTCTCAGACCTACACTGGAAAATATACCCCACTCAGACCATACACTGGCAAATACACCCTTCTCAGACCATACACTGGAAAATACACCTCACTCAGACCATACACTGGCAAATACACCCTTCTCAGACCATACACTGGAAAACACACCCCACTCAGACCATACACTGGCAAATACACCCTTCTCAGACTATACACTAAAATACACCCCACTCAGACCATACACTGGAAAATACACCTCACTCAGACCATACACGGGCAAATACACCCTTCTCAGACCATACACGGGCAAATACACCCTTCTCAGACCATACACTGGAAAACACACCCCACTCAGACCATACACTGGCAAATACACCCTTCTCAGACTATACACTAAAATACACCCCACTCAGACCATACACTGGCAAATACACCCTTCTGAGACTATACACTGTAAAATACACATACCTCCAGGTGTATATTACACCGTGAATAACGATACTCATCATTAATAAATTTATTCACGAGGCAAAATGTCTTTTCGAGAATAATACAGAGAATCAACACTTTTGTTACAGCCGCCTCTAAATATTTTATTAACCTGGTGCTGATGCCCCGGGGGAAAAACGGCTATAAATATTTTATTTATTCAGAAAGTAAGTGGTGAAAATTTCAGCGTTTTAGAGAGAAAATTTCTTGCAACTTTATTTAGTTAAGTATTTATGGATTATTATTTATTTTTGTTGTTGTTGCTATTACTATTATTATTAATTTTTATAATTATTATTATTAGTATTAATTATTATTATTATTGTTTTATTATTATTATTAAAATTATTGTTATTATTATTATTATTTTGAAAAAGAAGCGGTAAACCCGTGGGAGCCATGTAACACAACAATTCCGCTTGTGTATTTACCGAAGATATTCTCTTAGTTGACGTCTATCTTCTGTTATTGCAACAGTAATGTTGTTTCTCATATTACTGCTGTTAATGGAACTGTTACTGCCGTTTCCTTCATTTCAATTGCTAATGCAACTGTTACTGTTGTTGCCTGTTACTGGCGCTAGTACTTCCGTTACTGTTGTTGTTGTTGTTTTAGTTGTCTGTTAGGGACGCTTCTTCAACGGCTTCTGTTGCTGGTGTCCGTTAGGGAAGGTCTTGCAATGGTTTCTGTTCTTTTTTTTTTTGTTGCGGTAGCATCGGGTTCTTCTGTTTATCCACCTGTTAATTTTGCAAAATCTATTGTGGTTTTTGTTTCAGTTCCTGTTTTTTTACTTCTGTTACTTGTTACTTTTGTCGTCGTTTGTGTCATTGTTGTTACTTCTGTTTGTTACTGATTTTCATTTGCTTTCGTTATTGGGTTTCTCGTTGTTTGTGTTCGTTGTTGCGCTTAATTCAGTTTTTGTCACTGATGTTTGTTGTTCTTGTTGTTTCAGCCGCTTTTGTTTCGAGTTCCCATTGTTTGTGTATTTTTGTTTTGTTTTTATACTTGCACACACAAACATTACACACACACACACACACACACACACACACACACACATATATATATATATATATATATATATATATATATATATATATATATATATATATATATATATATATATATATATATATATATATATATATATATACATATATATATATATATATATATATATATATATATATATATATATATATATACATATACATATATATATATATATATATATATATATATATATATATATATATATATATATATATATATATATATATATATATATACATATATATATATATATATATATATATATATATATATATATATATATATACATATACATATATATATATATATATATATATATATATATATATATATATATATATATATATATATATATATATATATATATATATATATACATATCTTTCTTTCTTTCAACATTCCAGCCGTATCCCACTGAGGCGGGGTGGCCCAAAAGAAAACACTAAAGTTTCTCCTTTTAAATTTAGTAATATATACAGGAGAAGGGGTTACTAGCCCCTTGCTCCCGGCATTTTAGTTGCCTCTTACAACACGCATGGCTTACAGATGAAGAATTCTGTTCCACTTCCCCATGGAGATAAGAGGAAATAAACAAGAACAAGAATTAGAAAGAAAATAGAAGAAAACCCAGAGGGGTGTGTATATATATGCTTGTACATGTATGTGTAGTGTGACCTAAGTGTAAGTAGAAGTAGCAAGACTTACCTGTAATCTTGCATATTTATGAGACAGACAAAAGACACCAGCAATCCTACCATCATGTAAAACAATTACAGGCTTTCGTTTTACACTCACTTGGCAGGACGGTAGTACCTCCCTGGGTGGTTGCTGTCTACCAACCTACTACCTATATATACATATATATATATATATATATATATATATATATATATATATATATATATATATATATGTGTGTGTGTGTGTTTATATACATGCATATATATATATATATATATATATATATATATATATATATATATATATATATATATATATATATATATATATATATATATATATATATATATATATATATGTATATGTATATATATATATATATATATATATATATATATATATATATATATATATATATATATATATGTATATGTATATATATATATATATATATATATATATATATATATATATATATATATATATATATATATATATAAACAGTGGCATGTGGTGGACCCAACTCTGTACCACTAACAGCGAAGTTTACAATAGGAAGATTTTTGCAGACAACGTTTCTGTGACGTGGTTGTCTCAGCGGCTCCAACTGTGACCCTAGTATCTCTTCCCACAGTCCCAGGAACTCTCATGGTACATTTAGTCTCACACCCTTCAAAGTGATTTAGTACGTGTATTCAAGATATGCGGTGATGAACGTCTGGCAGTGAATAAACAGAAGATCGACCCGGGACTCGAACCATAGTGCTGGCACGAAGCAGGTCCAACGCTGGGCCCGCTGTATACAAACCTGTACGTTCATAGCTCGTCTCTGTGTAACTTTTTTGTTGCTGACTTTTATATACCAAGTTGTCACTAGTCCCCGTTTCCATAGGCTGTCGTAGATCACTCCCGTATAGCCTGTCGTAGCTAGCCCTGAGATACCCTGTCGTATCTGGCCGCTATGTACACTACCTCTGTGGACTATGTCGTAGCTGGTTTATATAATCTATCATACTTCGCACTTCTATAACCTGTCATAGCTCGTCCCTGTATAGCCTGTCATAGCTAGCCCCTATATACCCTATCCTGTTTATGGCCTCTGAACCACTCCCCGACGAGACTACATTGACGACTTGGGTGGTGAGACAGACCAACATGCGGGTCTGGCAACTCAGAGTTACTCCTGGCATTACCACACAAGCAGGCACCTCACAACCTCGTGGGAATTAAGCTCCCTCTTGTTTGTTCTTTGGTGGAATTGTTCAGGGAAGGCAGAGATATCGTGCTTGCAAAAACATACTTAATTTGTTATAATTCTCTCTCTCTCTCTCTCTCTCTCTCTCTCTCTCTCTCTCTCTCTCTCTCTCTCTCTCTCTCTCTCTCTCTCTCTCTCTCTCTCTCTCTCTCTCTCTCTCTCTGAAAGGCTATGACAATGGTCAAAGTGGGTAGAGAAGACCTTGAAGAGATTCCTTGTACCAAGAAATGGTCAAACAACTTCAAGATTATCTTACAATGTTGCAGTGTTTCTTCACAAAACCTTAAGATTTCATTCTCCAAAAATTTATATATGTTGCAGTAAGATTTACATTGCAACATCAGACACATCCACACTACGCTACACTGAGAATTCTCTCCCTGTTTTAGTTGCTCTCTTGCAACATTGGATAGCTCCTGATGACACTGAGAAGTGTGAAAGTACTTGAGCTTAAGATTTCCCCCGTCCCCGTGGCTTGTCTTGCATAGTTAAGATCGCCCGTCTACGATTGTTTATATATATATATATAGCGTTGTAACTGATGTTGCAGTACTTTAGTTAATGTTGCAGTGTAATGCTTGTTACACGTTTTCTTACACTGCTAAGCTCTACTATACTCCCTGGTACAGCGGAGTAACTAGTAAGACAATCAATCTCTTGCTTCCCGCGACATAACAGGGAGACCTGACAACCAGTCTTCAAGGCTCTCAGACAGTCACACAAGTGCAGCAATGTAATCTAGGGAAACTGCCTGCCCAGTTTCGGCAGCGATTATGTTGATGTTTGGCTGGGTTGAGCTTTAGCTCCTGGGTCTCTTGAGAGTGTCAAGCTACTGTTTCTGAACCTCCACGCAGTGTTAAGCTTCTTGACTGTGTACATTTATAAGTCCTGAGCCTCTTCATTAGTAGTGAACCTTTTCGGGATCAGCTAGTTAATGGCTGATGCTTCTAGTTAGACAATAGCTAAAGCCGACAGGAGGAAATAAAAACATTGGTAGCAGAGAATCCTTTCACTACAACGTTTCGTCCAAGGACAGGCTTTATCTGCCTTGTGAGAAACGTTGTAATAAATGGATTCTTTTCCACCAATGTCTATTTCCATTGTTACGTCTGATGGAATAAAGGATGACTTTTGCCTTTAAGCTGAGTGAAGGCAAGAATTATCTGTCAGTTTATTAAAGCAGTTAATAACGTTGGAATTTTTTGATCCTATACTTTAACTGGAGAATGCATCTGCCGGTCAGCTTCAAACTTTCAGCGCTGGTGTGTTCTTCTCAAACAAAGCTGTGAATTTATTTCGAGTTGTGTAGTTTCAATCTCGCAGTTTTACTGAACTAATTGGTTCTAATTTTCATTTATATTAAAAAAAACGAGAAAATTTAAATGCCGGCTTATATGCGATAATTTGTGAACGCTTCATCAGATCGACTTAAAACTTCAACTTGAGAATGTAACTTGTGTATCTTGGAATAATGATCTCTTTGAGATAGCTTTAAACTTTCAAATCTAGTGTTTCCTGGTTGAAGACTCGAGTTAGTTTTTGGGTTCCATAGGTGAGAATTTCCCATTGTTATTGAAGACATTTGAATATTAGTCTCCATGTGATAACTTGTAAATGGCTTATTTAAATTGGCTTTGGATCTTCAACGTTAATATGTTAGTACATTAGAGAATTATGGTGCTCTCTTTACCATGCCTTTTACGTGCATTGAAGTAGAGTGGGCTGAGCTTATGGGGCACGGGGATACCTTCCAGGATCGCGCAACAACTAGGCTAAATACATCTAGTTTTTATACTGTAACGATAATCAAGGCAGACAACTAAACGTAGGCTGACTTGGGCAGGACTAAGTTACGTCGCACAACATAAACTACGTAGCACAACGTACACTACGTAGCACAAGGTACACTACGTAGCACAACGTAAACTACGTAGCACAACGTACACTACGTAGCACAACGTAAACTTCTTGTATCTCTCGCTAACCTGGCCAGAGGCAAGTTCTGAAGAAACACAGTTGGAAGTTTCCCTATGTATTGTCCTCGTGGGGAAGAAAATGTAATCACCTAAGTGCTCGCTACGTAATTATTAACCATAATGATTCTGAGATATTTATCAATGCTGCTGAGACATAACTCCCGTCCCATGCTTACTGAATTCGGATTTCCATTCTTCAAGAGTCACTAACACATGTACTGCCAGCTATAGTAAACAAAACAAATTCAGCGTCTTTTAATCACAGAAAAACACAAACACACACACACACATACACACAAAATAACACACACACACACACACACACACACACACACACACACACACACACACACACACACACACACACACACACACACACGCACACACACACACACGTATATTTAACCTTACCTAGTCGCATATCTAACATCGTATTCATTTTTGGGCATAATTATTTGCCCGAGGATCAGATTCTGACGCAGCCCCCGGCGGTGGCAGCCGGGCAGGCTGCGTGCCTCGCGTGCCTGGGGATCCACACACTAAACGTGCTTCCTCATTCACTCTCCTGGCATTACTATAAGAATTTCTAGCAGCCCTTCAGCGACATAGTCGAGGTGTACTCTCAACACAGAGTACACATTCAGTAAGATTAAGTCTTATTGCGTAATTTTAACATAATTTTCCACGAATGTTTGTCTGTGTTAGTGAATGTAGTGTTTGTTTGGTTGTGTTACATAGCTATGGGAGAACTTTATCCACGAATGTTTGTCTGTGTTAGTGAATGTAGTGTTTGTTTGGTTGTGTTAGTGAATGTAGTGTTTTTTAGTCTGTATTAGTGAATGTAGTATTTGTGTTAGCTAATGTATTGATGTTGTATCTGTGTTAGTTAATACACACACACACACACACACACACACACACACACACACATATATATATATATATATATATATATATATATATATATATATATATATATATATATATATATATATATATATATATATATATATATATATATATATATATATATATATATATATATATACATATATATATATATATATATATATATATATATATATATATATATATATATATAGAGTGTGTGTGTGTGTACTCACCTAGTTGTGGTTGCAGGGGTCGATTCATACCTCCTGGCCCCGCCTCTTCACTGGTCGCTACTGGGTCACTCTCCCTGAACCATAAGCTTTATCAAACCTCTGCTTAAAGCTATGTATGTGTGTACTCACCTATTTGTACTCACCTATTTGCGGTTGCAGGGGTCGAGTCCTAGCTCCTGGCCCCGCCTCTTCACCGGTTGCTACTAGGCCCTCTCTCTCCCCGCTCCATGAGCTTTATCAAACCTCGTCTTAAAACTGTGTATGGTTCCTGCCTCCACTACGTCATTTTCTAGGCTATTCCACTGCCTTACAACTCTATGACTGAAGAAATACTTCCTACTATCTCTCTGACTCATTTGTGTCTTCAACTTCCAATTGTGGCCTCTTGTTTCTGTGTCCCCTCCCTGGAACATCCTGTCTTTGTCCACCTTGTCTATTCCACGCAGTATTTTATATGTCGTTATCATGTCTCCCCTGACCCTCCTGTCCTCCAGTGTGGTCAGGCCGATTTCCCTTAATCTTTCCTCATAGGACATTCCCCTTAGCTCTGGAACTAACCTTGTCGCAAACCTTTGTACTTTCTCTAGTTTCTTGACGTGCTTTATCAAGTGCGGGTTCCAAACAGGTGCTGCATACTCCAGTATGGGCCTGACATACACGGTGTACAGTGTCTTGAATGATTCCTTACTAAGGTATCGGAATGCTGTTCTCAGGTTTGCCAGGCGCCCATATGCTGCAGCTGTGTGTGTGTGTGTGTGTGTGTGTGTGTGTGTGTGTGTGTGTGTGTGTGTGTGTGTGTCTGTGTCTGTGTTTGGCTGCTACCAGCTTTCTTTTACATTCTGGTACTATTATTATTACACGCTTGTGAGAGTGTAAACATCCATGGATAACACCCCCCTCCAGTCTGACAGCTTACATTATTATCTTCCCCTCCCTCACTCCCTCGAACCCTTCCCCACCACCCCCACTAACCCACTGAACCCCGCACTTCCCCTCTCCCCACCCTCGTGGCACTCTGGACTCCTTACCCTCTGCCTTGCCAAACCCAGGCACAGTGAATAAGTTGGCACCTCTCACTCACAACAAGAGGGCTACCAACATAAACACACCTAAACCAGTCACCTCCTCCCCTTCCCAGACCAGTCACCTTCACCCCTCCCAGACCAGTCACCTTCATCCCATCTCCCCTCACCTCCAAGGCCAGGATGCCTGAGTCTGGCCAGCCTCCATGCACCTGCTGCATCTGGTCACCTAGCAGTAAATAGAAAAAGTCTTCTGAACACTTGGAGCACTGGTGTGGTTTCTTATGTGTGTTACTCTGTACTTGCTGACCCTGTTGACCTAGCAGTAAATAGGTACCCAGATGTCCTTTTAATCTGCTGCCTCTGTGTGTTGGATACGAGGAAGATGTACACCGTAGTGTATCTAAAGAAGAACAACAAGCATCTTCAACACAGCAGCTGTGGTAAGATGCAACACACCTTGTGGTAAGATGCAACACAGCAGTTGTGGTAAGATGCAACACAGCAGCTATGGTAAGATGCAACACACCTTGTGATAAGATGCAACACAGCAGTTGTGGTAAGATGCAACACAGCAGCTATGGTAAGATGCAACACAGCAGCTGTGGTAAGATGCAACACACCTTGTGGTAAGATGCAACACACCTTGTGGTAAGATGCAACACAGCAGCTGTGGTAAGATGCAACACAGCAGCTGTGGTAAGATACAACACAGCAGCTGTGGTAAGATGCAACACACCTTGTGGTAAGATGCAACACACCTTGTGGTAAGATGCAACACAGCAGTTGTGGTAAGACGCAACACAGTAGCTGTGGTAAGATACTGCACAGCAGTTGTGGTAAGATGCAACACAGCTTGTTGTAAGATGCAACACAGCAGTTGTGGTAGGATGCAACACAGTAGCTGTGGTAAGATACTGCACAGCAGTTGTGGTAAGATGCAACACAGCAGTTGTGGTAAGATGCAACACAGCAGTTGTGGTAAGATGCAACACAGTAGTGAGAGTGCATTTAAACTGCTTCTCCTCGAAGCATTTCTTGATATTTCTGTCCGGCAGTTGGCTCTCTGCCGCCTTCCCCGTAGGCAGCAGAGGCTGCAGACGGCAACAGCAGCAACAGAAACAACAGCAGCAGCTGCAACAGAAGCATCACCAGGAGGATGAACAGCTATAGCAGTACTAGCAGCAGCAGCTGCAGAAGCAGCAGCAAGTAGTATCAACAGATGCTAGAGCACCGACAACAGCACCAACAGCATCACCAACAGTAGTATGACCAGAAGCCGCAGCAGCAACAGATCCAGAAGTACCAGTATCAGCATATGCACTACCAGTACAGCAACAGCAGCACACCAGTGCCAGCAACACTAGCAATACCAGCAACAGCACACCAGTGCCAGCAACACCCGCAGCAAAAGTTGTTCAGACAACAGACTGTCACCCTGGCTGTTGTCTCCCAGACAGGTTGATGGTGGGTGGCAGAGGGCAGGCTGTTAGCTCTGTTTGTTGATAAGTTGTTTAGGGGCCCTGCGGGTGTGTATTGGGGAGTGGATGTAAGGGGTAAGGAGTTGTCTGGGGAAGAAGGGGGGGGGGGAGAGGGAGAGGATCGTGGAAAAGATTTTCTTAAGTGTGTGTATGTGTGTGTGTGTGTGTGTGTGTGTGTGTGTGTGTGTGTGTGTGTGTGAATGTATATACATACACACACACACACACACGCACATAAATAATTATATTATTTATCGTCGTTCGTGAATCTGAAATAAAGAGTAATTACATCTGCAGTAGTATAATACAGTAATAACACCATCTCCAGGAAGCCTCCTGAACCAGCATTAACATCATGTGTTGCAGGAAGCCTCCTGAGCTAGCATCAACATCATGTGTTGCAGGAAGCCTCCTGAGCTAGCATCAACATCATATGTTGCAGGAAGCCTCCTGAGCTAGCATCAACATCATATGTTGCAGGAAGCCTCCTGAGCTAGCATCAACATCATATGTTGCAGGAAGCCTCCTGAGCTAGCATCAACATCATATGTTGCAGGAAGCCTCCTGAGCTAGCATCAACATCATATGTTGCAGGAAGCCTCCTGAGCTAGCATCAACATCATATGTTGCAGGAAGCCTCCTGAGCTAGCATCAACATCATATGTTGCAGGAAGCCTCCTGAGCTAGCATCAACATCATATGTTGCAGGAAGCCTCCTGAGCTAGCATCAACATCATATCCTGTAGCATCAACATCATATGCAGGAAGCCTCCTGAGCTAGCATCAACATCATATGTTGCAGGAAGCCTCCTGAGCATCAGTTGCAGGAAGCCTCCTGAGCTAGCATCAACATCATGTTGCCTCCTGAGCTAGAAACATCATGCCCTCCTGAGCTAGCATCAACATCATATGTTGCAGCTAGAAGTTGCCTCCTGAGCTAGCATCAACATCATATGTTGCAGGAAGCCTCCTGAGCTAGCATCAACATCATATGTTGCAGGATCAGCCTCCTGAGCTAGCATCAACATCATATGTTGCACAGGAAGCCTCCTGAGCTAGTGTTGCAGGAAGCCTCCTGAGCTAGCATCAACATCATCTGTTGCAGGAAGCCTCCTGAGCTAGCATCAACATCATATGTTGCAGGAAGCCTCCTGAGGAAGCCTCCTGAGCTAGCATCAACATCATATGTTGCAGGAAGCCTCCTGAGCTAGCATCAACATCATATGTTGCAGGAAGCCTCCTGAGCTAGCATCAACATCATATGTTGCAGGAAGCCTCCTGAGGAAGCCTCCTGAGCTAGCATCAACATCATGTGTTGCAGGAAGCCTCCTGAGCTAGCATCAACATCATATGTTACAGGAAGCCTCCTGAGCTAGCATCAACATCATATGTTGCAGGAAGCCTCCTGAGCTAGCATCAACATCATATGTTGCAGGAAGCCTCCTGAGCTAGCATCAACATCATATGTTACAGGAAGCCTCCTGAGCTAGCATCAACATCATGTGTTGCAGGAAGCCTCCTGAGCTAGCATCAACATCATATGTTACAGGAAGCCTCCTGAGCTAGCATCAACATCATATGTTGCAGGAAGCCTCCTGAGCTAGCATCAACATCATATGTTGCAGGAAGCCTCCTGAGCTAGCATCAACATCATGTGTTGCAGGAAGCCTCCTGAGCTAGCATCAACATCATGTGTTGCAGGAAGCCTTCTGAGCTAGCGTCAACATCATATGTTGCAGGAAGCCTCCTGAGCTAGCATCAACATGATATGTTGCAGGAAGCCTCCTGAGCTAGCATCAACATGATATGTTGCAGGAAGCCTCCTGAGCTAGCATCAACATGATATGTTGCAGGAAGCCTCCTGAGCTAGCATCAACATCATATGTTGCAGGAAGCCTCCTGAACCATTCTCAACTCTCTTTACAGCCAAGTTGTTTCTTATTATGGTTCAGTCTTTTTCTCTGGCTGAGATAATTCGTTGTTTATCTGCTACAAAACTCTTGGTTTTTTGATGGAATAGTTTATTTCTTTACCTGCCGACCAGATGAATTACTGGACACCCTTCTTATACTGCTTGTGTTTGCGTGGGTTGTGCTCCAGTTCCTGGGTCTTGCTTTCCACCATACAGATGACCCATGCTAGCTGGTATCTTGCTGGTGTTTGGGATTAACAATTTGTGATTCCGAATTAAAGTTACAGGAACAGAAGTACTGTACTCTTGGTATCACCTCTTCAGTGTTTAGGTTAGAATATAAATTTGTTGAAGTTCCCAGTAACTGTGACATAAACTTCTTACTCTGGGACACCAGTCCTTTAATACACCACTGAAAACATCTTTTGTTAGCCCTTTCGACATGGGTACTCGTAGTCACCTATTTGTGGTTGAAGGAGTCGAGTAACAGTTCCTGGTCTCGGCTTTCTCTCTTTTGGCGGCATGTACTCTATCTGTGAACGCTGGATGAATCTCGCCTCTATTAATTCCCTATCCAGTTCGTTCCGCTTCCTGACACCTCTTAATCTTAAGAAGTATTTCCTAACATCCATTATTGCTCATCTGTGGTTTTTATCCAGCCACTGTGACCTCGTGTACCTGATACTCGCCTCTCGAAGAGACTTGCCCGGTCCACGCTTCTAATCCCTCTCAATATATCGTAATCATGTCACCCCTGATTCTTCTGTCCTCTAATTTCATCAGGTTTAGCTCTTTTAGCCTCTTCTTATAGCACATAACCCCTAATTCTCGTTGCAAACCTATACACTTTATCCAGCTTCTTGAGATACTTTATCAGGTGTAGGTTCCATAATGGTGCTGTGTACTCCAAGAAGGGCCTTACCAATGCAATAGTGTCAGGAATCACTCCTTGTTAAGGTTCCTGAAAGCTGTTCTAAAATTTGACTGTTTCACATTTTCTACTGCAGCTATTCGGTTCCTGAGCACAGTTAGGTGTGCAGCCTTTGTCCTACGAGCCTGTACTCCGTTTCTGGTCCTCTTTGCCCATAGCCAGTTTTTCATAATTTTCCATTTACTGGGGTTATATTCTAGTAGCCATTGTCATACCAGTCCAGCAGTTTGTTCAGAATCGTTTGCAGGCTTTCTTGTTCTGTATTTGTGGACACAATGGTGCCTATGCTAACCTTCCTATGGTGTAGAGATACACCTGGTTGGACGAATCTTATTGAAGCTAGGTGGCCCAGTGGCTAACGCGACGGTCTGGAGTTTTGAGACTCTCTGGCCGCGGGTTCAAATCCCGCCCGTGATATGCTTTGTTTACAATCGTGTCATTATGATTTCGTGAGTTTTGTTTTATCTTCATTGTCAATTTATCTATTAGTTTCCTTTTCCTACTGAATTTATATAATTTTGTTTAACACTGTCATTTACCCCGTGTCACCAGGCTTCCCAAACACGTGTCACCAGGCTTCCCAAACACGTGTCACCAGGCTTCCCAAACACGTGTCACCAGGCTTCCCAAACACGTGTCACCAGGCTTCCCAAACACGTGTCACCAGGCTTCCCAAACACGTGTCACCAGGCTTCCCAAACACGTGTCACCAGGCTTCCCAAACACGTGTCACCAGGCTTCCCAAACACGTGTCACCAGGCTTCCCAAACACGTGTCACCAGGCTTCCCAAACACGTGTCACCAGGCTTCCCAAACACGTGTCACCAGGCTTCCCAAACACGTGTCACCAGGCTTCCCAAACACGTGTCACCAGGCTTCCCAAACACGTGTCACCAGACTTCCCAAACACGTGTCACCAGGCTTCCCAAACACGTGTCACCAGGCTTCCCAAACACGTGTCACCAGGCTTCCCAAACACGTGTCACCAGGCTTCCCAAACACGTGTCACCAGGCTTCCCAAACACGTGTCACCACACTTTTTGACAAATAAAATCCCAATTCCCTAGACGCCTGTTCGATCCCCAGTTGTCCTTACAATAATGTTACTTCACTATTCTCATCCAGGTCACTAGACTCTGATGACTCATGACTCTCATGAACTCTCATGAACTCTCATGACTCTCATGACTCTCATGACTCTCATGACTCTCATGACTCTCATGACTCTCATGACTCTCATGACTCTCATGACTCATGACTCATGACTCTGATGAACTCTTATCAACAATCTTCACAACCAAGAGTCACAACACTCTTAAACTCTCAGCTGAAAATATTTCTGCATAACAAAAGACAGTTGATGATGTTGTCACTTAAATAATCCCTTGCAATATTGCAGTAATAAATAACTTAATTGCAACATTGCAATATCTTCATAGAGAAACATCAATAAGCCCCGGGTAGAAGGTCTTCTCAAATTATTTTTTTTTTTTTAGAAATTTGGAAGAAAAGCATATTGAGTACCTTACTAGTTCCGCCAAAATTTTATAATATTTTATATAAATGTGTTTCACGTCAATTGCAAGTACATACGGGTGAGTGGCGCATGGTAGTGGCAAGGTTCATGGGGGGTCGGTCCCCTCAGTTAACTCTCTGCTGGCGAAAAAATTATGTTATGGTTTCGGTTTTTAATGGAAGGAATTAATTTCCCAACATTCTATAGGAATTTTGTGATATTTTTTTCAAAGCACACGATTGGGTGAGTGTCTATCAACAAGCGCTCTTGACAAATAGTTGTTAAGGCACACGCGCGCGTACACACACTCACACACGCACACAAGTGCCAGGCTATTGCTTTACATCTGCCTGCATATTTACCGACAACTTGGGACGCGACAGGGGCTTGGAAACACCACAAGATACTGTTGACTAAAGTCACACAAAAAATTTGAGTGACAGCCAAGATAACATGACTGAAGGTGTATGAAAACAGTGTGTGAGTGTGCATGTGTGTATGTGAGTGTGTGTGTGTGTGTGTGTGTGTACTCACCTATGTGTGCGTGTATGTGTCTCTGAGTTTATGTGCGTATGTGTTTGTGTGTGTATGTGGACGTATGTGTGTGTGTGTGTATGTGTATCTGTGCGTGTGCATATATGTGCGTGTATTTATTTGTGTATATGTGTGGACTTTTAATATGTAGCTCCTGGCCCCGCAGCAGAACCTCTACTGCTGGAAGAGTTTAGCAGAAGACATGACGTGTGTTGGGTGACCTTTTTATCATACTGATAAATGCATTATACAGTCATGCATGTACGTCACTATAACTGTATGATACAGTCATGCATGTACGTCACTATAACTACATGATACTGTCATGCATGTACGTCACTATTACTGTATGATGCAGTCATGCATGTACGTCACTATTATTGTATGATGCAGCCATGCATGTACGTCACTATAAACGTATGATACAGTAATGCATGTACGTCACTATAACTGTATGATACAGTCATACATGTACGTCACTATAACTATGATACAGTCATGCATGTACGTCACTAAAACTAACCGCATGATACAATCATACATGTACGTCACTATAAAAGCATGATACAGTCATGCATGTGCGTGACTATAACTGCATGATACAGTCATACATGTACGTCACTATAAGAGCATGATACAGTCATGCATGTGTGTGACTATAACTGCATGATACAGTCATACATGTACGTCACTATAAGAGCATGATACAGTCATGCATGTGCATCACTATAACTGTATGATACAGTCATGCATGTACGTCACTATTATTGTATGATGCAGTCATGCATGTACGTCACTATAACTGTATGATACAGTCATACATGTACGTCACTATAACTATGATACAGTCATGCATGTACGTCACTAAAACTAACCGCATGATACAATCATACATGTACGTCACTATAAAAGCATGATACAGTCATGCATGTGCGTGACTATAAGAGCATGATACAGTCATGCATGTGCGTCACTATAACTACATGATACAGTCATACATGTACGCAACTATAAGAGCATGATACAGTCATGCATGTGTGTGACTATAACTGCATGATGCAGTCATACATGTATGTCACTATAAGAGCATGATACAGTCATGCATGTGCGTCACTATAAGAGCATGATACAGTCATATATGTGAGTTACTATAAGAGCATAATACAGTCATACATGTACGTCACTATAAGAGCATGATACAGTCATGCATGTGCGTCACTATACCTGTACAATCTCAAACTACCTTAAATTGTTATCTCCCCAGTTACCTAATTTACAACTTGCATGTGAATAAATCTATCCAGTTCTCACGTTAGACAAGAAAATAGATGATGATCGAACTTTATTTTAAGATTTCTTTAGAAAGAAGAAGTTGCCTTTGATATTCCTTTCTGCTTTCCGTGTCTGTATTAACCATCTTCTGAAATATATTGACTGAGGGACTGATCACCTTGTATCTACATCTCCACTGGTAATGTTTCCACATCCGTATTTTGACTGAAGAAGCCTGTTGAGGGGGCGAAACGTCTCGGCTATAAAGATACCACGTATTGACAGCGGCACACTCATACAGGCTTAATGCAAAACTCTAGCAGCCACAATGCTTCATCCAGTAGGTAATATTCCCTCCCATACCGTGTGCCGTTACTTCAACAGTCTTCTGCACTGCACCTTACTGAAATCCTGCTACTTAGGCAAAACTTTGTCAGTGCAGAATTGCACTGCACTGTATTTGTCTCTTTGTCCATCGTATTCATCGAGGTTAAGCTGATTGGTCTGTCATCTGAAGATAAGAATCTATCTCTCTCTTTTTAAATGGGTGTCACATTCGCCATTTTCCACTTATCCGGTACCATACTTGTTTGAATTGACTTTTAGACAGACTGGCTTATGGTTTGCTAAGTGCCTTTCTGCATTGCTTAAAAACCTTTGAAAATAGCTCGGTGACTTGTTTAATTTTAGCTTCCCTAATTGTCTCAGAACCATGTCGTTAGTGATGTAGGTCTTAATTTATTTTCGTCCTGATCTACATAATTAAGGATCTCTGTGTAACTACGGACAGGAAAAAATAAATATGATTTGATTTGTACGTATTTATTTGTCACTAACTTAAGGCTAATCCTAGTTATATTTAAGCAGGCCAATCTTTCTTCTAATCTCATTCGTATTTACCCGAAAGTAACTCTTTTGGTTGGTATTTTATTCTCTTGTAACTTTATTTTCACACTCTCTTTTAGCTTCCTTCATATTGGTTTTTCTTCCATTTCACACTTTTCCTTTCACTCGCCTGTAAATACCTTTCTTTTTCACTATAGATATGTTTGTTTATTGTTTATCCATTTAAACTGATTCACACAGAGTAGAACATTCTCAACGTGGATCACTGGAGCTTGCATCAAACATACCACCTGCTGGTAACAACAGCCTGGAGAGAGCCGGAGTGGTCAATGCAACGCTTCACTATAATGTTATGGTTGTGTGCTGAGCAGAGAATTAAGATTGCCATTGTTGCCCGAGGTAAATTATCGTTATATCAGCTGCTGCTGCTGCACATTATGGACGCTAGAGGCCAACGAAGACAAGACACTGGCTACTATCTTTCTCGTGGCATGTCTCACGTGCTGATGTACGCAGGTCACGCAGGTGTAGGTCAGGTCACGCAGGCGTAGGTCAGGTCACGCAGGTGTAGGTCAGGTAATGCAGGTGTAGGTCAGGTCATGCAGGTGTGGGTCAGGTAATGCAGGTGTAGGTCAGGTCATGCAGGTGTGGGTCAGGTCAGGCAAGTGTAGGTAAGATTACGCAAGTGAAGGTCAGGACATGCAGGTGTAGATCAGGTCACGCAGGTGTAGGTCAGATTACGCTGGTGAAAAAAGATACATGCACTCAGCCAGGCCGCTTTGTTTACACTTGAAGGAACGTGTGATCAGGTCACTCACTTGCCCACCATGACGCCCACGAGTGAGATTACGGACTCACCGATTTGTGTTTTCAAATCAGTGAGTCCTAGACAATTCCGATCGTCCCTGATTTCTGTCCTCTTGGGCCTTATCATACGTCCTCTTGAAGCTGCGTGTTGAGTTTGCCTCCACCACTTCCTCATTCAAGTCATTCCACTTTTTTTAACCACGTGCGACTAAAGACACTTGCACCCCTGTGGTTCATCTGTCTTCTCCCTATCATATGTATCCAGGACACAGGTGTCACACCCATTACTGCAACAACAGGAATCTCCTTCCCTCGGTGTTCTTCCACTGCATCAAAATTAGCATATTAATATCTTTTTCCATCTTTAAAGGCATTCCACATTTTTTCAACTTTATCCTGTTCATCTGGTTGGTTGGTTGGTTAATGGGGTTTAAAGCCTATCGACTACACTAGGGTCATTAAGGCCGCACGAAACTTTTCTCCAGCAGACAAGAAATAGTTTAATCCCTAAAAATGGATTCAAGTTACTCATTAATTTACCTCTTTTCTCAACTTTGGTTCACCTAGTTTGTAGAACGAGTCTACATAAGATTACATAATGGTTCACTGTATACTCTGGCAACCCTGCGTAGCTCTTCCCTGGCAACCCTGCGTAGCTCTTCCCTGGCAACCCTGCGTAGCTCTTCCCTGGCAACCCTGCGTAGCTCTTCCCTGGCAACCCTGCGTAGCTCTTCCCTGGCAACCCTGCGTAGCTCTTCCCTGGCAACCCTGAGTAGCTCTTCCCTGGCAACCCTGCGTAGCTCTTCCCTGGCAACCCTGCGTAGCTCTTCCCTGGCAACCCTGCGTAGCTCTTCCCTGGCAACCCTGCGTAGCTCTTCCCTGGCAACCCTGCGTAGCTCTTCCCTGGCAACCCTGCGTAGCTCTTCCCTGGCAACCCTGCGTAGCTCTTCCCTGGCAACCCTGCGTAGCGCTGCCCTGGCAACCCTGCGTAGCACTTCGCTGGCAACCCTGCGTAGCTCTTCCCTGGCAACCCTGCGTAGCTCTTCCCTGGCAACCCTGCGTAGCTCTTCCCTGGCAACCCTGCGTAGCTCTTCCCTGGCAACCCAGCGTAGCTCTTCCCTGGCAACCCTGCGTAGCTCTTCCCTGGCAACCCTGCGTAGCTCTTCCCAGGCAACCCTGCGTAGCTCTTCCCAGGCAACCCTGCGTAGCTCTTCCCTGGCAACCCTGCGTAGCTCTTCCCTGGCAACCCAGCGTAGCTCTTCCCTGGCAACCCTGCGTAGCTCTTCCCTGGCAACCCTGCGTAGCTCTTCCCTGGCAACCCTGCGTAGCTCTTCCCTGGCAACCCTGCGTAGCTCTTCCCTGGCAACCCTGCGTAGCTCTTCCCTGGCAACCCTGCGTAGCTCTTCCCTGGCAACCCTGCGTAGCTCTTCCCTGGCAACCCTGCGTAGCTCTTCCCTGGCAACCCTGCGTAGCTCTTCCCTGGCAACCCTGCGTAGCTCTTCCCTGGCAACCCTGCGTAGCTCTTCCCTGGCAACCCTGCGTAGCTCTTCCCTGGCAACCCTGCGTAGCTCTTCCCTGGCAACCCTGCGTAGCTCTTCCCTGGCAACCCTAGCGTAGCTCTTCCCGGGCAACCCCGCGTAGCTCGTCCCTGGCAACCCTGCGTAGCTCTTCCCTGGCAACCCTGCGTAGCTCTTCCCTGGCAACCCTGCGTAGCTCTTCCCTGGCAACCCTGCGTAGCTCTTCCCTGGCAACCCTGCGTAGCTCTTCCCTGGCAACCCTGCGTAGCTCTTCCCTGGCAACCCTGCGTAGCTCTTCCCTGGCAACCCTGCGTAGCTCTTCCCTGGCAACCCTGCGTAGCTCTTCCCTGGCAACCCTGCGTAGCTCTTCCCTGGCAACCCTGCGTAGCTCTTCCCTGGCAACCCTGCGTAGCTCTTCCCTGGCAACCCTGCGTAGCTCTTCCCTGGCAACCCTGCGTAGCTCTTCCCTGGCAACCCTGCGTAGCTCTTCCCTGGCAACCCTGCGTAGCTCTTCCCAGGCAACCCTGCGTAGCTCTTCCCTGGCAACCCTGCGTAGCTCTTCCCTGGCAACCCAGCGTAGCTCTTCCCTGGCAACCCTGCGTAGCTCTTCCCTGGCAACCCTGCGTAGCTCTTCCCTGGCAACCCTGCGTAGCTCTTCCCTGGCAACCCTGCGTAGCTCTTCCCTGGCAACCCTGCGTAGCTCTTCCCTGGCAACCCTGCGTAGCTCTTCCCTGGCAACCCTGCGTAGCTCTTCCCTGGCAACCCTGCGTAGCTCTTCCCTGGCAACCCTGCGTAGCTCTTCCCTGGCAACCCTGCGTAGCTCTTCCCTGGCAACCCTGCGTAGCTCTTCCCTGGCAACCCTGCGTAGCTCTTCCCTGGCAACCCTGCGTAGCTCTTCCCTGGCAACCCTGCGTAGCTCTTCCCTGGCAACCCTGCGTAGCTCTTCCCTGGCAACCCTGCGTAGCTCTTCCCTGGCAACCCTGCGTAGCTCTTCCCTGGCAACCCTGCGTAGCTCTTCCCTGGCAACCCTGCGTAGCTCTTCCCTGGCAACCCTGCGTAGCTCTTCCCTGGCAACCCTGCGTAGCTCTTCCCTGGCAACCCTGCGTAGCTCTTCCCTGGCAACCCTGCGTAGCTCTTCCCTGGCAACCCTGCGTAGCTCTTCCCTGGCAACCCTGCGTAGCTCTTCCCTGGCAACCCTGCGTAGCTCTTCCCTGGCAACCCTGCGTAGCTCTTCCCTGGCAACCCTGCGTAGCTCTTCCCTGCGTAGCTCTTCCCTGGCAACCCTGCGTAGCTCTTCCCTGGTAACCCTGCGTAGCTCTTCCCTGGCAACCCTGCGTAGCTCTTCCCTGGCAACCCTGCGTAGCTCTTCCCTGGCAACCCTGCGTAGCTCTTCCCTGGCAACCCTGCGTAGCTCTTCCCTGGCAACCCTGCGTAGCTCTTCCCTGGCAACCCTGCGTAGCTCTTCCCTGGCAACCCTGCGTAGCTCTTCCCTGGCAACCCTGCGTAGCTCTTCCCTGGCAACCCTGCGTAGCTCTTCCCTGGCTAGCCTGCGTAGCTAGTCCCTGGCAACCCTGCGTAGCTCTTCCCTGGCAACCCTGCGTAGCTCTTCCCTGGCAACCCTGCGTAGCTCTTCCCTGGCAACCCTGCGTAGCTCTTCCCTGGCAACCCTGCGTAGCTCTTCCCTGGCAACCCTGCGTAGCTCTTCCCTGGCAACCCTGCGTAGCTCTTCCCTGGCAACCCTGCGTAGCTCTTCCCTGGCAACCCTGCGTAGCTCTTCCCTGGCAACCCTGCGTAGCTCTTCCCTGGCAACCCTGCGTAGCTCTTCCCTGGCAACCCTGCGTAGCTCTTCCCTGGCAACCCTGCGTAGCTCTTCCCTGGCAACCCTGCGTAGCTCTTCCCTGGCAACCCTGCGTAGCTCTTCCCTGGCAACCCTGCGTAGCTCTTCCCTGGCAACCCTGCGTAGCTCTTCCCTGGCAACCCTGCGTAGCTCTTCCCTGGCAACCCTGCGTAGCTCTTCCCTGGCAACCCTGCGTAGCTCTTCCCTGGCAACCCTGCGTAGCACTTCCCTGGCAACCCTGCGTAGCTCTTCCCTGGCAACCCTGCGTAGCTCTTCCCTGGCAACCCAGCGTAGCTCTTCCCTGGCAACCCTGCGTAGCTCTTCCCTGGCAACCCTGCGTAGCTCTTCCCTGGCAACCCTGCGTAGCTCTTCCCTGGCAACCCTGCGTAGCTCTTCCCTGGCAACCCTGCGTAGCTCTTCCCTGGCAACCCTGCGTAGCACTTCCCTGGCAACCCTGCGTAGCTCTTCCCTGGCAACCCTGCGTAGCTCTTCCCTGGCAACCCTGCGTAGCTCTTCCCTGGCAACCCTGCGTAGCTCTTCCCTGGCAACCCTGCGTAGCTCTTCCCTGGCAACCCTGCGTAGCTCTTCCCTGGCAACCCTGCGTAGCTCTTCCCTGGCAACCCTGCGTAGCTCTTCCCTGGCAACCCTGCGTAGCTCTTCCCTGGCAACCCTGCGTAGCTCTTCCCTGGCAACCCTGCGTAGCTCTTCCCTGGCAACCCTGCGTAGCTCTTCCCTGGCAACCCTGCGTAGCTCTTCCCTGGCAACCCTGCGTAGCTCTTCCCTGGCAACCCTGCGTAGCTCTTCCCTGGCAACCCTGCGTAGCTCTTCCCTGGCAACCCTGCGTAGCTCTTCCCTGGCAACCCTGCGTAGCTCTTCCCTGGCAACCCTGCGTAGCTCTTCCCTGGCAACCCTGCGTAGCTCTTCCCTGGCAACCCTGCGTAGCACTTCCCTGGCAACCCTGCGTAGCTCTTCCCTGGCAACCCTGCGTAGCACTTCCCTGGCAACCCTGCGTAGCTCTTCCCTGGCAACCCTGCGTAGCTCTTCCCTGGCAACCCTGCGTAGCACTTCCCTGGCAACCCTGCGTAGCTCTTCCCTGGCAACCCTGCGTAGCTCTTCCCTGGCAACCCTGCGTAGCACTTCCCTGGCAACCCTGCGTAGCTCTTCCCTGGCAACCCTGCGTAGCTCTTCCCTGGCAACCCTGCGTAGCTCTTCCCTGGCAACCCTGCGTAGCTCTTCCCTGGCAACCCTGCGTAGCTCTTCCCTGGCAACCCTGCGTAGCACTTCCCTGGCAACCCTGCGTAGCTCTTCCCTGGCAACCCTGCGTAGCTCTTCCCTGGCAACCCTGCGTAGCTCTTCCCTCCGTCCGCATTTCTTGCCGAGAAAAAAAAACAAATCCTTATAATGAATATAACTAAAAATCTTCTCTACTTTCCAACTGTATCTAAATAACATGTATTAAACCACGAGTGCCACACTTCCTGAATAAATCTTATGTATTATATGTAATTAACGTTAAGAATGATACGTTGTGTACTACAACACGTGTACTACATCACGTGTACTACATTACGTGTACTACATTACGTGTACTACATCACGTGTACTACATCACGTGTACTACATCACGTGTACTACATCACGTGTACTACATCACGTGTACTACATCACGTGTACTACATTACGTGTACTACATCACGTGTACTACATCACGTGTACTACATTACGTGTACTACATTACGTGTACTACATTACGTGTACTACATTACGTGTACTACATTACGTGTACTACATCACGTGTACTACATTACGTGTACTACATTACATGTACTACATCACGTGTACTACATTACGTGTACTACATTACGTGTACTACATTACGTGTACTACATTACATGTACTACATTACGTGTACTACATCACGTGTACTACATTACGTGTACTACATTACGTGTACTACATTACATGTACTACATCACGTGTACTACATTACGTGTACTACATTACGTGTACTACATCACGTGTACTACATTACGTGTACTACATTACATGTACTACATCACGTGTACTACATTACATGTACTACATCACGTGTACTACATTACGTGTACTACATTACATGTTCTACATCACGTGTACTACATTACGTGTACTACATTACATGTACTACATCACGTGTACTACATTACATGTACTACATCACGTGTACTACAACACGTGTACTACATTACATGTACTACATCACGTGTACTACATCACGTGTACTACATTACATGTACTACATCACGTGTACTACATCACGTGTACTACATCACGTGTACTACATTACGTGTACTACATCACGTGTACTACATTACACGTGTACTACATTACACTACATTACGTGTACTACATCACGTGTATTACATTACGTGTACTACATTACATGTACTACATTACGTGTACTACATTACCTGTACTACATTACCTGTACTACATTACGTGTACTACATCACGTGTACTACATTACGTGTACTACATCACGTGTACTACATTCCGTGTACTACATCCCGTGTACTACATTACGTGTACTACATTACTTGTACTACATTACGTGTACTACATTACTTGTACTACATCACGTGTACTACATTACATGTACTACATCACGTGTACTACAACACGTGTATTACATTACATGTACTACATTACGTGTACTACATCACGTGTACTACATTACGTGTACTACATTACGTGTACTACATTACGTGTACTACATTACATGTACTACATCACGTGTACTACATTACGTATACTACATCACGTGTACTACATTACGTGTACTACATTACATGTACTACATCACGTGTACTACATTACGTGTACTACATTACGTGTACTACATTACGTGTACTACATTACATGTACTACATCACGTGTACTACATTACGTGTACTACATTACATGTACTACATCACGTGTACTACATTACGTGTACTACATTACTTGTACTACATTACGTGTACTACATTACGTGTACTACATTACACTGTACTACATTACATGTACTACATTACGTGTACTACATTACGTGTACTACATTACATGTACTACATTACGTGTACTACATTACGTGTACTACATTACATGTACTACATTACGTGTACTACATTACGTGTACTACATTACGTGTACTACATTACGTGTACTACATCACGTGTACTACATTACGTGTACTACATTACGTGTACTACATCACGTGTACTACATTACGTGTACTACATCACGTGTACTACATTACGTGTACTACATTACGTGTACTACATTACGTGTACTACATTACATGTACTACATCACGTGTACTACATTACGTGTACTACATTACGTGTACTACATTACGTGTACTACATTACGTATACTACATTACGTGCACTACATTACGTGTACTACATCACGTGTACTACATCACGTGTACTACATTACGTGTACTACATTACGTGTACTACATCACGTGTACTACATCACGTGTACTACATCACGTGTACTATACGTGTACCACACGTGTATTACATCACTTGTACTACACGTGTACTACATCATGTGTACTACATCACGTGTACTACATTACGTGTACTACATTACATGTACTACATTACGTGTACTACATTACATGTACTACATCACGTATACTACATTACGTGTACTACATCACGTGTACTACATTACGTGTACTACATTACATGTACTACATCACGTGTACTACATCACGTGTACTACATCACGTGTACTACATCACGTGTACTACATTACGTGTACTACATTACATGTACTACATCACGTGTACTACATCACGTGTACTACATTACGTGTACTACATTTCGTGTACTACATCACGTGTACTACATCACGTGTACTACATCACGTGTACTACATCACGTGTACTATACGTGTACCACACGTGTATTACATCACTTGTACTACACGTGTACTACATCATGTGTACTACATCACGTGTACTACATTACGTGTACTACATTACGTGTACTACATCACGTGTACTACATCACGTGTACTACATCACGTGTACTACATCACGTGTACTACATCACGTGTACTACATCACGTGTACTACATCACGTGTACTTAAGAACTTGGCCGTATGCTGAATGTCAGCATCTGAGACAATCTCGTCATCTGACGTCGACGAAAATTTAATCTCTGAGGGAACTTATTGGTCAGGAACTTGTGATACATTACCATCGTCTCCTGGCGCGCCAAGTATGTCTCTCACTCATCAAAGTCAATCACTTGGTCAAAAACTCAACAAGTTTCTTTTCAAACTCGTTTTCAAAAACATTCTCAGCTTCTCTATCTCTCTGGCACTGCCAGACCAGTTCATTAACCACATAGTGTCTCTCACTGCATGATAGGCACTGGACGAGGATTATCATGCCTCGTCCAGTGCCTATCATGCCTCTTTATTTTTAAATTCGCAAATACATATTTATTTCGCCCTATCTTTCTCATATTCCTTAACTTTTAGTCCAAAGACGTATATTTGTCAGGGATAAAGTGAGTGTATCTTAGTTGATGTGTCCACACGTCATGTCTCCCGTTATGGTAATGTGCACATCAGTATGGTATGTGCACGTTAGTACCACATGTACGCATTTATGACTAGCACAAATACATCAAATACAACAATAATAATAGTGTTAAAATTTATTAAAGTAATAAGTATTGACAAAAAACAACAACGACAGCATATGATACAGCAATAAAAATGAATCACAATAACAATACTGTATTAGCAAAATAATAATAATAATAATAATAATAATAATAATAATAATAATAATAATAATAAGAAGAAGAAGAAGAAGAAGAAGAAGAAGAAGAAGAAGAAGAAGAAGA
>NC_091308.1:2052233-2057233 GCF_038502225.1 Cherax quadricarinatus
CATGGGCTCATTTTCTATCAGGCGATCCTGCCTCTGTTGAGGCAAAGAGATTGAAACCCTGTAAGAAGATTCAAACCCTCTATTTTGTCCTCGTGGAATACACGCTAACAGAGGCCGCATCTTTACAATAATGACCCTGAAATGTATGCATCCGTATCTGACATTTTCTGCATTTTACATTTTTTTACTATTTTTGCAGGCTATTGGCAACAGAGGTACCGCTAGATGACCTGTAGAAGCAACCAGTAGAGCAATCAAATAATGTAAAGAATAAATGCATACACCTAAGGTTTGTTTTCTGAGTACCTATGTATACCCACCATCAACAGTATTTACAGTATGTACGTGAAGCTTTGGCAGAATCCGTGTTATCAATAGTTTATAGAGAGAGCAAGTAGAGTACTGTCACCGCTACAGCTCACACTCATACTGTGGACAGAACTCTAATATGTGTTTATCAGCTTAAAGCAGGTCAAGAACTGATTACACGACGAATTTTTGTGACAAAGTAAACCAACTTGGAGCCCGCTGATAGCTCTTGTGGCTAACATTTGCATACTTTTTCTTTAAGTGTGTGGGAGGAGGCCCTTCACCCATACTAGCAACAAGTTACAGAGATTTCAGCTGATTACTGATGGAATTCAGGATGTGTGGTCTCTCTTGTTGCTCACCGAATAAAAATGAAGTACTCGGCACACACCACATTGGGAGAGACTACACGGAAAAAGAATCGTGTAGTGTTGCAGTTTTGGATGTGACAAACGTAGGCCTACAATTCTGGTACCTACTGGTATAGTTATTGAAAACTGTAGACTGCTTCTTTAAGAATTTAGATTCGAGACTTTGATTGAGACTACAGAGCTAAACACTTCTCACCGCCTCACAGCAACTATATCAAGGCTGAGAGACTGACGACCTCACAGCAAATACATCAAGGGTAAAGGACTGACCACCTCACAACAACTACATCAAGGGGGACGGACTGATGATGACACCTTTACCACTCCACTGCTTCTGGTGTCAACAATATTTGTAACATCTGTATTCGACTAAAGTCTGCAGAGCTGGATAAACATTTCAACAGTAAACATATGCAGTTGTGGCACATGTGTCATTCTCCTCTACTTGTCGATATCGCATATCATTGTTTTATCACATAAAATTGCTTCTAAGAGCGGATTACCATCCTCTGGTGTGATGACTGGAACCATCATTATCTTCACGACTTCAGCACGAGTCAGCAACGAAAGATAAACTATAAAATAAAGCTTATGTATTTCAGCCAGTGTTGTCTAGATAGACTTCAGATATCTGCTGACTTGTACACCTGTTAAATCTTTTTGATATTGAATTTGGCTAAGTTCTAAGTTGTTTTCCTTGAGTATATAGTAGATCTTTGTCTATATGGATGATCATTAAGGTGACGACAGATCTTTGAGTCAACAGCAGATTTTTGAGCATATAGGAGGTCTTTAAGGCACTCTAAACCTGAGATGTGGTTGAAGGAATGTAAATCCAGGTGCACAAATTTTTTCATTACCATTTCACTTCTTATAGGAATTTTATAATACTATGGATTTAAAAAAAAATGGCATTAAACTTTGCAAACAAAATATTATTTATTTTTTCTAAAATTTATCTCTCTCTCTCTTTATATATATATATATATATATATATATATATATATGTGTGTGTGTGTGTGTTTGTGTGTGTGTGTTTGTGTGTGTGTGTGTGTGTGTGTGTGTGTGTGTGTGTGTGTGTGTGTGTGTGTGTGTGTGTGTGTGTGTGTGTGTGTGTGTGTGTGTGTGTGTGTGTGTCGTGCCGAATAGGTAAAACTGGTCAATTAGCAAGAACTCGTTTAAAATTAAGTCCTTTCTAAAATTTTCTCTTTTACGTTTAAAGATATATTTTTCATTTATGTAAATGTAAAAATTAATAATTTTGTACCAAAAGAACCTTAGAAAGCTCACCTAACCTTATCATAACAAGCGCAATTTAATTTAGCCTAATCCAACTAAATATATTTTAGATAAGTTTACAATAATTTAGTAATAAAGAAACACAATGAAATATATATTTTTTTCCTTAGGTTCAGAATGTTTTTTGCGAAATTATTACATACACAAATTTTCGCATGCCTTATTCGGCAAGAAGAGCGTTGCTGTTTAAGTCAAAATCGCAAGTTTTAAATGAATATTTAAGGTACTATACAATTAAACAATATAATTATTGTTTGTCATAATTGTAAATACAAATATTAATGGAAAATATTAATTAACCCAGTAAGAAGAAATTATTCATTAGGAAGAAAATAGTGTTAAATTGAGAAGAAAATTCTTTGAAATTTAATATTGTTGCGTCCCTTGCATGGGACCCAAAGTGTATGTGTTATTATATGTATATATTTTTTTCATTTAATATTATATTGTCTATATCTTTATTAATAGCTAAAATGAAGATATTCTGCTTAATAATATCTGACCACGTATTATTTAGCTATGTATGTAGGTAGGATGTGTTTTATTGAATTAAGTCTGAAACTACTGTGCTAACTACCATAGGATAGTTGAGTCTGGTTTAGAGGAGTTGCCTGAGTGAGTTCCAGCCTATCTCTAGCCGTAGAAACATCTCCTCCCTGAGCTTTTTCTAGACTCAAGTTTCGGATAACTAACGGTTCCGTTGGTTAGACGGAACCCATTTCTCGCTACTCTAAGCATCAGTGAAAGACAGAGTTATTTCTGGACTTGGAGATTCTGATAGCTACTAAGGTTGCGAGTTTCTTTGACGTTATAGAGTCAATCGGATCTAACAGATTTCTATTCGTATTACCGTAGTTTTTATTTAAATTGATCCGATCTTATATTCAAGAAGAAGGGAGTGTTAGAACTCCTATTGGGATTCCATTGGAAATCTCAGCTGTGTGTTTTGTCTCTGTTTCGTTCGCTTGTTATATTTCGATAAGCGGGTTAGTTTCTGACTTGATGAATTATCGTACTCAAAACCAGTGATTATTCGAGGACAGATGTACAATTTAGCCTCGTACTTATATAGGGTCGACCTATAGTGAGACGTTTCCGTTAAGGACTATAACTCAAAGATATATATGTAAATATGGCTAATTAAGTCTCGTGGCTATGGAAAAAGCCACTTTAACTAGAAGTTCCAAAATTGTATTATAAACTTATGGCCAATGTTATTAATGTACTCTAAAGAACCTCTTCGCATTTTAAACACGAGAGTATTCATGTTATTTCTTTTAAGACAAGTTAATATTTAAGATATTAAATTATTATTTTGTCTGATTATTGTCTCCTGATTATGACTTACAAGGAGCCTATTACGATGTTCTTGTATACTAAAGCTACTCAGAGCTGTCAGTAATCCAACACAAGAAAGTAAAACTTTCACAGGCTACATATGTAAGGAGATATATCCCAAACCCCTCGGATTTCTCCTCTCGCTTCCATAGTATACTTAGCGAGACATAACTTCTCCTTTTAGTGATAAATACTAAATATTAATAAATCATTTTAAAGTTTAGAGTTAAAACATAGAAGACTAATTCGTGTTTCCTGAGCCACACATCCCTGTCTCCAGTAACTGATGGAAAATAACACGGATTATCTGGTTAAGAAAAGGTTATTTTAAATTAAGGATGTATATAGCGAGGTGTATGTTTATGTGTATACCACTCAGTGTATGCCACACACCAGCACCACACTCTCTACAGGCACGACACACACTGTTAGGGCTGATAGTGCAGTAAGAGACCACATGGTCTTGTATAAACGGGGTTCGATACCCTCGGGTGGTCTGGATCTGTCGCAGGAGGTCTTGATCCCTTCGTGGAAGCGCAATATCTGCAGCAATATGCCCCAGCCTCGCTAACTCCATTTCGCGGGGGAATGAGCAGGGAAAGCTTTTTCCTTGACGTAGTGGTTGGTCTGTGTGGAGCGTAGAGCCTTTTCTTGCTGGGGGATGCTACCAGAGGTAGGATGGTAGACAACAACCATCCAGGGGGGGGGGGAATGCTACCCTCCTGTCATACGAGTGTGAAGCAGAGGTAATAGGTTGATAAATAACCATCCAGGGAGGAAATGGCCTCCTGCCTTATGTGTAGTAGGTTGGTAGACCGCTACGATACAGGAAGGTACCACCCTCCTGTGTTACACGACAAACTGTTTAAAGTTTAGTCTGGCAAGACTGCTGATCTTTCTGTCTCAAGAACAATAAGACAACAGCTGAATTATACAATATTCTACATACATCCAGTATACACTTATCTCTACCTTCCTGTGTTTCCATTGATTTCTTAATTCTGTGATATTTCCTTTAAGGTTCAGGAAGCCTGGCCTGAGGCCGGGCTGCGGCAACGATAATTTCCCCTTGATATTAACAGATATATTCCTTGCCTCAGCAACGCTGATCTCCTAATCAGGGAACGGATGGGGCTTGAACTCATGGCAAGTGAGTCCAGCAACTCAAATTCCACTGTGCTAACTACTCGCTTGTTCAAATCTTCTAAGCTCACCAAACGGAACTATCGTAAGTTCTGACAATACTACAACAAAAACTAATTTTAATTTAACCTTAACTGTAGAAAAGTTCTTCGTAGAGGAGAGTACTGAACGGCATGTAACCATCAGTAATTACATATTTGAACTTACCCACTCATAGAAGCAGGGATCGAGTCTCAAGCTGCTGGTCTGGTCTCTTAATTACGAGTGACCAAGGCAGCACACAAAGCTGAATCTTCATGTGTTAATTATATAACCTAACCTTGAGTTGGAGTTCAACTTACAACGTCATTATTTGATAGTATAATGATCCGCTTTGAACGATATGCAGATAAATGATGATTGTTAAGTGATGCTTTATTAAATCTGGTTAAATTTGTTTGTGCTTCTCTGAAAATATTGTATTATTAATAAATAAATAAATAAAAAGAGATTTATAAGTGAAAATTTTGTGTGAGGTAAGTTTTTGAAAAAAAAATGGAA